>NW_008796165.1:11266225-11266456 GCF_000699145.1 Aptenodytes forsteri | reverse complement strand
TAAGGCTGGGAGGGGGCACAGCCAGGACAGCTGACCCAAACTGGCCAGAGGGGTATTCCATACCATCTGACGTCATGCTCAGCATATAAAGCTGGAGAAGGAAGAAGGAAGGGGGGGACATTCGGAGTGATGGCGTTTGTCTTCCCAAGTAACCGTGATGGAGCCCTGCTCTCCTGGAGATTGCTGAAGACCTGCCTGCCCATGGGAAGTGGTGAATGAATCTTCTTTTGC
>NW_008796165.1:11222170-11265899 GCF_000699145.1 Aptenodytes forsteri | reverse complement strand
GGAGCAAGCGGCTGTGTTGGGCTTAGTTGCTGGCTGGGGTTAAACCAAGACACAAACCCAGAAATGTTTCGTATTTTCTATAAAATATTATTGCCTTGGCTTGTCTCTGGCCAGCCTTTTTTGGGGCTTTTTGTGTTTTCTCTTCTTCTCTAGATGCTGTAGCTGGCTGTCAGATAGGGAGATGCTGCTGAGGATATTGAAAAAGCTCAAATGGTAATGAATAGGAAAAAGCTAACTCTATTGTCACTGCTATTGTAGAAGCCTCGCACAACCTCTTCCTATATATGTGTACAGGAACAGAGTACAAATATTAGTTTTATTAAATGAGACACAGACATTTAGTTTTTATGCTGCCTGCCAACGGAGAAGAAAATAATCGTTTTCACCATACAAAGACAGACACAGGTTTCATGGTGTAAAATCCCAACAGAGACAAAGTGCTGCAGATTTATCATGGTTAAGCTAAGCAAAGCTGTCCTTAGGGCAGACTTCATCTAGTTCTATCTCTATAGAAATTCTGTTGGCCCATAGTTTACAGCCAAAGAACTAGTTTGTATTAAAGACAAACAAGCAACTTGTTTGTAGTGTAAGAATGCAACCTAGGCGATTTGCCAAATCCCATGAAAGAATTCTGTGGAGTAGGGGTGTATGGTGTTACATTCTCAGGTGACTGCAGGAACCACTGATGAAATTTCCTTTTCCTATTGAGTATTTATAGTGAGAGCAGTTAACTTAATTGATAAACACAGGTTTGGCTAAAAGTTTCTCTAGGACTCAAAGGGAAGCCATTTGTTTTCCATTCCTTGCCCTGGCTTCTCTGAAAGCCTGGGGATGAAGGCTGTGGTTTCTTTTATACATGCAGCCAAACTGCTTCACTGTGCCCATTTGGATAGGATTTAAACCTAAAATGAGTGTGAAAATTTAGATTCTCATGTATTACAAGAGCTTGCCCATTTATCAGAATAAAAATTATAAGGATCATTAATTTGTGCATATGTAAATTAGGAACTGGAGAGGGTTTCCTGATAACCAGTGGTAGCATGTGATATACTCCATCGCAGTCATGCCAAGGATGAAATGTGTTGATTGCCTCCAGGGTTAACCCTGCAGCTTTCATGCAGCGCAAAAGCAGCTTGTTCTGCTCACCATGTGGCACTGGAGCACAGGCAGGAAAGGTCACACGAGCAATCAAGATCAGCATATCCCTACTGAGGTAGGGACCCCCTGTGGCTGTAGGATTAGCTGCAGAGTTTGAGCTGACTTTGAATACTTATTTACTTTTAAATATCCTGACTCTGTTATAAACATTTTTTGATTCATTAATCTGTGTCCGTATTTGCCATGAACTTGGACACGCAATGGAGCAATGCTTGCTGTTTCTTGCTGTTTGTCTGGTTTTCGTCTTTTTTTGAAAAATGAAAACAGGAGGAATTAAAAGGTTAGATTATTTTGATAACGCGTCTTCCTGCAGGGGTGAGGCATAATCTGACAGGCTGCTTTGAGAGCTTTGCTGGTGTGACTTTAAGAAGGATTCTACAAGAAAACTAATAGTAAGCATCTGCAAATATCAGATAATATTTTTTTAAATACGAGTGGAAATTTTCTAATATATTTGGGGTTTTAGAGGCATAAATTTGGTTGGGGTTAAGAGGAGCTGTACATCTGACCCCACTGCATTGTATTTAGAATTTTGGTTTCACGAATTTCAAGTTGAGACTTAAAGGCCAGACAAAATTTGCTCTCGCCTTTTCTCTTTACCATTCCCACATTTGGGGAAGTAGTAAAAGCACATTTGCTTCTGCATCCCCACGCCCGCCTGATCCTCTCAGCACCTGCCCTGCCCAGCACTGGAACAAGGGGCAGCAGTGCATACATGTAGTGCTGTCTCCAAGGCAGATATTTGTCAGGGAGAAGTCACTGACCTCCTTGTTTCCTTAGCCCTGGAGATCCTTGCACTCTCATTGCTGAGTCTCCCCAGGGAGGTGGGGGTGCTGATGCCTACCCTGGGAGGAGGATAGCATTTAATCTTATCATCTGTCTCAGCTGACATCCCTGCTGATGCTGGAGAGGAGCTCTGGGGGCAACCCCCAGACAGCAGTGCAAGAGATGTCCGTTCCAGAGGATTCTCTAAATGAATCCTCAACATTTTCATTAAAAAGAGACACTCCTGCTGGACAACTATGGATTGTGACTCTCCCATTTTTCCACAGGCAGAGAGCTTGTGTAAAAACTGACTGACATTTAAAAATGCCAGCAATCTTATTAATTCTTCAGTTCAAGAAGTGTTTCTTGGGGCTTTGTATGTGGAATGCCAGTCGGAGGACAAAAGGGTGATGCAGGCACACTGACAGAACCAAGCTCTTTGCACAAATCCTGGACTCCTTTAAGTCTTACTTCTTTAAAATTGTGTTTACTCTGTAACTTCTGACTAACTGAGAAATGCACCTGTGAAGGTTAAGACACCTAGTGTCCCTGAGAGTTACAGCTGTGTGAATATAAGCTCTTTTGTGCTCTGTCCCATGATTGACCTCTTTCTGCCTTGAGATGAGCCCCTTCTGCAGGAATTAAAGGCTGTTCTGTCTTCCTGTTAGCACAGAGAAGTGCTGCTGCTCTTCCTCATAAGCAGAGTGCACTAATGCAGATTACTGTCCACCAGTAATTCGAATGGCATTGCTAATGCATTGCCCTTATTCCAGGATCACAAGTTAAATTCAAACCAGAGGACAGTATGTATCAGGGCTTTTCTCTACTGGAGGATTGAAAGGCCAAGCACATTAAAATGTCTGTTTCCTCTTCTCACTTCCCAGTTTGTGGTAACTGGCACTCCAGAAAAGCTGTAGCACTTGTCTGAGGAGACCTGGGTTCAGTTAAGCATCTGCCAGAAAAAAATGCAACCTTTCCCCCACCCCACCTTTATTATTACCTGTGTGCTGAGTTGTGCTGAGTTGCAGTTGTTTTCTCTGCAGTGGAGGCAAAGAGGAGGTAGTTTCCAGTGGATGAACTATTCTGTGAGCTGCCTTTGTATAGCTCCCACTGCCTTTACTGGTAGCTGCCAAGCAGAATTTGGTCCTAAGCGGGACTGACAATGCAGTTCAGAGAATACAGCACATTCCCCTTCTAATGGCTGCTTTAATAGATAACTCTGGCATATGCTGCTGCCAGCTTATTGTTACTCCTTTATCTCGAGGAGAGCTTGGTGCCGGGGTGGTGATTCAGAGACTGCTGTTTTTCCACGCCAGTTAAAGTGACTAGGACTGTGCATGTTTGCTCTATGCCAGATGTACATATATTTTGATGTCAAATTTGTTATGCTGTATTGGAAATCATTCTCAGTGGTTGGTAAGTATATTGTTTTGTTGGATGTAAATCTAGCCATGTGCTGCACGTATAGAATCAGAGCCAAGGTTACTTCACTTCTGAATCTCCAGTGACTATCCAGTAAACGACAGCTCTTGAAGTCCTGAGTCTATTGGCAGAAAATACAGCTGTAGATCACTCTTAAAGGAATGACTCATTGCAGTAAGGTTAGGAGAGAAGAGAGTGAAGAAGTCTCTCTAGTCAGTTGATTGGGTTTATTAATGCAACAGCTACTACTGCGTTAGCAATTATATTTAGTGGGCAGCAAATGAAAAAATCAGATGCCTTCCAGTTCCTGCTATTGGTATGGAGCTGCTTTTTGTTGAAAATGGGAGGGGTATATGAAATTATCTCAGCGTGAGAGGTTATGCGTGCATTAAGGTGGCAGCCAGCCCCACATAGGCTGAGCCACCTGTAAGCCATGGGTGCTGGCCACAAATTGTGAAGACACTGTCTGTGGGTTAGCGCAAGGTCTTACATCCTGCTTTTGAGGGCTTTTATTCTTTGACCTGATTTGCTGCAGGGGAATGAGTTTCAATTTGGAATAAATTTTGACCCATTTAATTGAAAGTTAATCTCACTTTATTTCACATAATGTTTTATGATAATGCAATTGTAATATGTTTAGTGTGGGGCATAGAGGGCAACAGTCTACAGAAGCTGATATTTTGCATAAAAGAAACAAAAAGAGGTCTGAGTTTATCTATTCAAACTGATAGCAGCAGTTGAGAAGATTAACCTTTTTAATAATGACTTCCCCTCTTTTATATATTTTTGGGAGTGGTCTCTTGTAGGTATTCATTTGTGACACTCAACAATTACATTATGTGCAGTATGGTATATGTGAACTGAATAGTTTAATAGGTCAAGCAAATGCGGAAGAGATCGAACCAAATAGGGTGAAAAAAATTAACTATAACAGACTAAGTGTGCTGCAGGTCAAGTGCTGCTTGAATGAGGCAATGTATTGGTGTAAGTTGCTAGATACAAAATACTTTCCTTCTTGGGGAGTTATCAGAAAATATGCGCTCAGTGAACCAGAAAACTGTGAAATTATTTAATAAAATTAGTCCTCAGCTGTGAATAGCAAAAATGTCAGACTTATTGTGCATCTACATTTTCATTCCAGCAAATATAAATTTATCCCTGGATTCTTTTGTCCTGATTTTAACATTTGCTCTGTTGTACTGAATATCGTTTTATACCCAGTCCATGTTTTCTTAATAAGTGTCAAGTTAGCATAAAGAAATAAGGAAGCATATTTTCAAGTAGGATTTAAACCCACAATATTTGTGTTTAGATATATTTTCAGGTGTAAGCCAAATCATTTCATTACATATCCTTATAAATCTGATATTTGCTTTATTTTACTTGTCAGCACAATCTTGTGTTTTTCACTGGGCTACTTGTGTTGTGGAGGGAGGACCTACATGGGTAAGAAATAGAAGAAGGGATGCAGCTTGCTGGTCAGTGGATGATACTTGTTCTCTGTGTCCAGACTACAGACTGTATGAGTCTTCTCAAGCCATGCAGACTAAAACCTTTCAGTCCTTCAGGAGAGCAGGGCCCCTAAGGCTTGGGTGAAGACAACAGTTATTAGAAAGCTTGCTACCGATCCTCTGGGATCTGTGGGTCTTCTCTGTAGTGCTGAGAAGGGAAGGCAGTGTGCCTTCGCTGCGATGTGCTTAGTGTGTTGCTTACCCTGTGGCTCATTCCTTTGGGACACAGACCTGTTCTAGCTCCCCATTCCCTGGTGCTTGTCAAAACTTCTGTCTGCAGGCTGTTTTGGTGGCTATTGTAGCTTTGGAAATGGACCTGAATGTTATGGGATAGGCTTATAGGTGTTCATGCTTATAAGCTGCACAAAACAAGATAATGCAAATACCAACACAAGCCTGCAGAGAAAACGATAAGGAGCTCTTGGAGTCTTAGGAACTGATCATTTGAGTTAGATTCATTTGCTCCTCTACAGCTATCTACAGCCCATTCTTTGATCTACAAGATAAAACATTAGTTTCTCGCTCCCCTACTAAGGTGTCCTAAAGGAGTATTTCCTCTAACTCCAGTCATATTGGAAGTTAGAACTTTTCAAACAAGTTGATGCCGCTTTGCCCAGCTCTATCTGTCAGTCTCCATCTTCTGCTTCCCCTTTAGCCGCGGCACCTTTTACTCCTGCCACACCCTTCACCAGAGTGAACAACTCAGTTGACTGGTCTGTTTTTACTCTTATCTCCACATCCCAGTCGTCTTGGCCTCCCCAGGCCACCATCTTTAAGGAGGCAGCTTCTTGCTCCCTTTGGCAGCATAGGCATGTCCAAAGTATAAGGGAGTTTCTCCTTGACTGCAGCTGGTTCTTCTGCAATATTTTCCTTGTAAGCAGCCAGAGCAATTGCAGTAACTAGCACGTGGAGGGACCTTGCTGCCCCATTGACAGAAAATGGCACTTCTGGTGTCTTGCCCCTTCCTGGATCAGAGTGCGTTCTTCTTGTTGAACAGTGGTCACCCACTTAATGAACTGTGCACAGCCTGCTTGACTTCTCTTTCAGTGCTTGTGTGCACTGGATCCAAAGGGGCACTCTTGCATTTGGTACTAGCAGGACTGAAGGACTGGCAGCTGCCAGCCCCATTAACTCCTCTCACAGCCCCGTTCTGAATTGAGGTGACCTGTGTTCATGGCTGGATTCAGAACTCCAGCAGCAGGAGCTGAAATCATCAGCATTGCCTCTGTTCAGATGCTGGAGCAGCCAGTGTTAATGTTCATATTCTCTGTCCCAGCTCGAACAGCTCCCTTTAAAAATTCTCCTTTGAACTCCCCTCTGCTTCATTTTCCCTGGGTGAAACCATCACTGTGTTTCAGTCATTGTCAAAACACCCCTTGAATGAACAGAATTAGGACAGAACGGGGAAGGCATTATTTCCCTGCCTACATGGGAGCGGTTTGGGACTGAAATCGTCGGTGCTCTTTGAAAGCTGAGTTATTTCCATGAAGATGCCTTAGGAGTGCAAAATGTTATTAGAATATGCATTATTATTTTGATTTTCATCTGTCAGTACTGACATCAGTGACAGGAAAGGGCACTGTACTGGAAATATGATCTGTTCACTTTTCCCCAACATGATGCAGCACAAAGACAGGTGATTGTTACGCTCTGCTTTTACTTGGTAGCTCAGTCCCAAAGGGTATTGTATTGCTGGATGACATTGTGCTAGAGTCTCTGTGCTTGATTTTATTTTGAGTAAGTCATACCTCTTTATACATAGATAATGAACCCACTGTGCACCTGGTACAGGCTGCACAGTATTATTTAAAACATGAGTGTCTGAGCATGCCTGAAAGTGAAGTTCTCTCATAAGTATAAGCTGCAAACCCTTATTCAACATTAAATCACATCAATGTTAATTTGTGAACTAATTAGCATTTCAGGCTTTTTTTTCAGCAGTGTGGTGATTTTGTATATAATGCTATGTGATTGTACTGAAGTACATAATTATGGAGCTGAATACATTGTCTCCTGCTGACATGTTGCAAAAGGAGTTTCTTTCAGCAAAGGATGCTTGCTACATCTGAATTAAAATAAAGATACACATCCGAGTCCTGTGAATCTGACCCATAGCTGAATTAAATTGACGTAATGTCAGAATCTAGGGGCCTTGTTGAACAAATGGGCTGAATGTATATTAACTGAATTTACTCAATCATAATTCTACTTTATTTTAATGATGAAATGGCAGGATATTCTTTGGTGTGAGACAGATGATAAGACAGGTATTTTGAGTGCGGAATATGCATCAAAGAAAACCAAGTGGTTTAAGGAGAATTTTTTTATTCAACTGTGAAGTCTGAGTGCTGGTGTACTGGAACTGTCAGTACTTGCTCAGCTCAGTGTTCATTCTCACCCAGAATCCTCTCCCTGGCAGCGGCCAGCACCAAGCAGCTGGAAATGGTGTAAGAAATTCCATCAGTTCTGTAATAGCTGTCTCTCTTATGGCAAAACTGATAGAAGTCTTCTCTACATTTACCTATATTTACCTAGCAACAAGCATTTTAATTTAGATACCACTACCGACACTCTAGTTTTCTTTTAAAAATAGTTTTAATATATTTATGTCCTTCATGATCTATATGTTGTCTTTGATGACACTGATTTTTTATAAGTAAGGTGGGGATGCTGCATCAAAGAAAACCAAGTGGTTTAAGGAGAATTTTTTTATTCAACTGTGAAGTCTGAGTGGTGTACTGGAACTGTCAGTACTTGCTCAGCTCAGTGTTCATTCTCACCCAAATCCTCTCCCCTGGCAGCGGCCAGCACCAAGCAGCTGGAAATGGTGTAAGAAATTCCATCAGTTCTGTAATAGCTGTCTCTCTTATGGCAAAACTGATAGAAGTCTTCTCTACATTTACCTATATTTACCTAGCAACAAGCATTTTAATTTAGATACCACTACCGACACTCTAGTTTTCTTTTAAAAATAGTTTTAATATATTTATGTCCTTCATGATCTATATGTTGTCTTTGATGACACTGATTTTTTATAAGTAAGGTGGTTAAGATAAAAGCCTCTTTCTTACCATAGTGTAGAATGCACAACCTGCACCAACAAGCTGAACATTGCACCTGTCTAATATAAATATGTGAGATGATAGTAATGCAGCCTCACTTATGTGTACAGTCAGTAACCTTCTTTAAGAAAACCAACATATAAATTGTAAAAGGTTTCAGCAAAATTGAAGGTCAGCATGTACATATAGTTCCCTCCCTATAAGATCCCTGAGTCAATCAGCAAAATTTCATGTCCCCAGATAACCTTTGCCCAGTGAGTTACTGCTCAGCTGCTCACAGGAGTCAAAATATGATTGATTGTTGTGCTGGGGACTCACTGGTCTCCTCCTGCTAATTTCGCCTTGATGGAGGTGAGTGTGGGACTGTCAGAAACTGTTCTGAGTGTTTGTCCTTTTGGACTGACAGGCTATTCTTGCACCAGACGGACTCAGACTGAATTGCACAGAACCATGATTCACATCCTTCTTCGTTATTTGAAGAATTAAACACTCAAAAGTGTTGGAATTTAAAAGATCGGCTCCAGCTGTCTGGATTAGACCCTGAATGAGTTGACTGTGACAAGTCATACTTCCGAGCTGTTGTTTTGGCTCTTTTTGTCAGCTGTTTTTCTGGGTTCTACTTCCTTCCTAGATCAGACTGATCTAGGGCTGACTGCGATCAGAAAGGCTAGAGACTTTAATTTTTAGTCTAGTGTTATAAGAAAATGAGGCATGTTGGATCTCTCTATCTGTATGCATGATCTATTGGTCCTTCTTTGAAAACTTTTGAAGCCCTCAACTAATTTCAGCCAAACCTGACAGACCATTAAGTTCTCTCAGACCTCATACAGATTGCCTCTGAGGAAAACACAGCAGTATGGGCTCATTGCTTTGGTAGATGTCCAAGATCTGTCAAGGTAACAAGCTACATTGTTTCTCCAGCCCTGAGAAATGCAGTTAAAGGCTGAGATTGCAAAGGTCCTGACTGACTCATCTGAGAGGTGCTGGAGGTCCTATGGCTGGGTATTAGCTTTTTCCAACTTTTGGCTGTGAAAGTCAGTTGCCTGCAGAATCAAACAAAGTAGTCATGACAGTACAGCCACCTTGTTCTCTTTTGTGCTTCAGTCCAGCAAGTCATGTAACTTCACATGATTCAGCTCATCATCAAATCTAGTAACATTGGCCATATAGTAAGATAAACACCAAAACATATTTATTTATTAAACCTGCCCTTCCCCTAAATCAGTCAATGGATTATCTCTATTAAAATCTAATGAAATTAAATTGTTGATTTTTACTTTAGAAGTCCAGGATATCTAGCAAAGGGCTATAAATATGAGCTTAAGTTTAATGCACATTGCACTCTTTGTGAATCTCAGCCCACCTATTACCGACCTCTCATGCTAGTTCTGGACATCTGCATTATTAGATGCAAACTGGATGGGAGGAGAATTGGCCTTGATTTTCAGTTTTCACCATAACTTTCTTACATTTGTATGTTTAAGGCATTTAAAAGGTTTAACATTTCTCCTGGTTACATTTTATGGTTGATTGTACACAGTGCTAATTTTGTGCAAATCCCCCAAAATGCCAATATTTTCAATGCAAACAGCAGAAAGTTGAACTATTTAGAGAAATACAATTGAGCCCAAGAACCATGCTAAATATATTCTTGGTTATTTTCACACAGAGAAATATTTCAATCTACACTCTGTGTTTATATGCTAAAAATGTTTCTTCTTGTCTGAACTAGCAAATATACCTCAGGGAGCTTTATTTTCAGTTACGCGTTTAATGCAGAACATTATTTGCATCACAGAAAGATCACATCTTCCCCTTGCCCATTTCAGCTTTTCCATAACAAACCTCAGGCTTTCCTATTATTTGTAAAATTGCTTTTGTTTCCAGTTGGGATCAGATTTAGAAATGGAAAGATCAGGGCATATCAGAATTTGTAGCTAGGGGAGAATTCTGCTCCAAGTGCAGAATGCTAAACCACGGGGGGGAGAAGGGGCTGCACAAAACAAAGGGTTTAGAACAGGTTTTTTGGATATCTGATTGCTATTACCCCGCAAAAGAGCAAGAGATGAGGACAGGAGGAGTAAGGTGTAAAAGCAGGAAAAGAGAAGTATATTCTTAAATGTTGTAGATAATGATTTTATACTTCCTAAATTTTGAGGTAAGTGATCTTGCCTACTTGGGAAGAAAGCTAGCACTGGCTTATCAATCAATTAGAAACCCTCAGGACACATTTCAGGGAGAAGGTGCAGAGAAAAATGTTCATTTTTAGATATTCATGGAGAAATTGTAAGAATGTTCCAGTTTGTGCAGCCAACACTGATCTGCTTAACCATTTCCCTGTCATCTTCCTCTTTGCAATGAATTTATAAATGATTTTTTAATTGGATTCTACTGTTAGTAGCAGTCTTTTTTTTTTAATTCTAGGCAAATATCACTAAATGACTGGCAACTCTAGAGATAAGGTCTACTCTACTTTCTAGCAGCAGTTGCAATATCAAAGGGGTTAATTTAGATCATCAAGGTTTCATCTTCTTGCCCTCTAAGGTCTGATTCATAAAGCTGAAGAGATGAATTCAGAAATTTCCAGAGACAAATGGGGGAGAAAATCAAGATATATGAAAAAGGGGGGGTGGAAAATTAAGTTTTGTCTCAGTGTATGTGGTTACCAAGCAGGGCTTGAAATTCACTTATGTTCTTGTGCAGATA
Source organism: Aptenodytes forsteri (assembly GCF_000699145.1). Classification (NCBI taxonomy): domain Eukaryota; kingdom Metazoa; phylum Chordata; class Aves; order Sphenisciformes; family Spheniscidae; genus Aptenodytes; species Aptenodytes forsteri. The sequence continues at coordinate 11,255,275 of NW_008796165.1, read as the reverse complement.
AGGTGATGAGATGTTTCCCTCAGCAAAAGGGCAGTCTTCATATCCTGGGCCAATTTTCAATATTGAAACAGATCAATGATCCATTTAGTCTCCATCACTGGCTAATGCTGGAGAGAAAGGCAGAAATCCTTGATGATGCATTTAACAGTTTAAAACTACAGAGATGAGATTGCTTCCAGCTAGTGTTTGTCTTCTGCCCCTATAATATAAATACTAATCAGTCACTATTGTAATGCTGTTTTCACTCCTGTATTTGTATATGAAATCGATACTAAACATCTCGCTGAGCTTTTCTAAGTACCGTGCCCTGCTCACAACATCCCACAGGTTCCAATTCAGCAGGTTAATTAAACACTGTTTAACTACCACTGTCTTTAACTAAACACCATCTTTCTATTAACTTTAATTTAGTTTTGCTCTAAATAAGCATTTGAATCTTTGTGAAAAAAAACAGCCAAAAATTGGTATAGTTCTAAACCATCCAGCTCAGAGAGTACAAGATGTAATGGACGGTTACGCTTGTATCTTCTTCTTAACTGAAAGGAAATAGAGGCAACATTCTTAATGTCTCTACTGGGACAAGAATGTTGGCAGCATCTGACTTGGATTTGATCAGGTTTTGATTTCCAAATCCTGAACAGAAGAATTCTGAAATTTGCTGATCACGTTGCTAAGCCCTGAGATGTTAGAGGTAGTCTCAAAAGCTTCAGAGCTAATGCTGGTGCTTTCTAAAATTATGCAGATGTGCCCTGTGGTGGAAACCGCTGGATATAGCCATGCACCCTAAAGCTGTGGAGACCCAAGGAACCTATGATGCTATTCTCAAAAGAGTAGTTTTAAAGAGGGCCATGATAAGTTACTGTTGCACAAAGAAAGAAAATCATCTGTTCTCTGTGTCTCTGGTGGAAAGGATGCGGTGAATGGTGCTGGGCTTAAATATCCATTGTGTGGATACAAATTCAAAGAGAAGTTGAATAGAAACGGAGAGGGTCACAGCAAATCAAGACAAATCTAGGGCAGTTCCACTGATTTTTTTTCTGAAACTGAGATAAAAGTTCAATCCTAACAGTGGTGGGCTATTGGCAAGCCGGGTGGATGTTGTGTGCTGGTTGATTCTGGCTGTGGTAGTTTATGCTTCACTTGCTCAGCCTCCTACCCTTGTGAAACAGCAAAGGTAGCGCCAGGACTGCATGAGTGGAAGAGGAGGAGGAATGCTGGCTTACAGAGGCACTGAAGGGCACAGGAACACTGGGAGAAAACACAAGTCTGGGTCTTGATTATTTCTACCACAAATGTTTTTTGCTATTCATTGTCCACTTGGTTATTTAGATTAGACTCAAAACTCATGCTTCCTCAGTGCAAGCGTGGTGGAGCTTTGATGTTGACTGAAGCTGCACTTGTTACTCTACCATGTCATGATGATCATAAGTGATAAACATGAAACCAAGAAGATAATCAAGAAACCAAGATTTAGCAGGGACTTCTGGACCTTGTATTTAGGGGCAGAAGAAGAGGTGATCAGAGAAGGAGAAAGAGAGGGCTTGGGGAGACATTCTTTGATGTCTTTTTACTTGAAACGTGAAGGTGGGAGGAGAAAAAGAAGATGGTTTTGTTCATTTGAATCAGTTATGAGGAAAGACCAAGCCTTTGCATACCTTCCTTATGCACCCTGTTTTATGCCTTAAAAATGTGATACGCTCTGAGAAAGGACAAATTTGTAGAGCAAACAGTGAGTATTCTTTAAATGCAAAATAGGCTCTTAATTGAACAACCAAAGCCTGACTACATTACATCTGGATTAATTTTACAGTGGCACCAATAGTCAGATAACCCTCCTCTTTCCTTTACAAACAGCAGACAGCTAGTAACTCAGTGAGAGCCCTACATTTAACCTTTTTCATTTTCTTTTTTAAATGCTGATATCAGTCCTATCTGGTATATAGAACAGTTGTAAGTTTAGACACAAAACCAGAAAATGCCAGTGCTCTTCTTATTTTTTTGATTATGCACAGAAAAAGTCCAGGCTGTTTCCTCCTGCTTGCTTTTTCCAACACCAAGGACAGAAACGAGCTAAATTTCTGCCTAGAGAATTCTCAGCACAGGTGTGCAGGCTGAGGGATAAATTTCCTGAGCAGTGGAGAGGGGAGCAGTTGTTAGCCAGTTTGAAATTTTGGGGGTTTGTTAATTCTTACATTACTGACATGCCTTAAGGCATCAGATCACTTTGGTTTATTAGCAGAAAGAAATTCTCTCTGTTATTCTGCTCTTTGAACTATACATTCCAGCAAATTATAAGCATAACTTAGAGATGGTTGGACCTCTCCCTAAAGAGTTGATGAATGGGAATGATAAACTGCAGCAACATATGAGGAAAGCCTCTTCACTTCAGCTCTACCCTGACAGCTACCTTCAACAGTTAGGAGTGTCTGGTCTACTGTGGTATCTGGTTTCTGTATGAAGGCACAACTGAGTTACAGTGGTATGGACTCAAGTTGTTGCCTATGAAAATGATGATCTATAATTATGTTTCTTCTCCAGCTAGCAAATAACTTTTTAGCATAGGGATGCTCCTTGTTCTATGAGACAACTCTGCAGGAACCTCCAAGTGCAGGGATCTAAATGACCTTCTTCCCATTCCATTTCTTACATCTAGAAGAAATAAAATCGTAATAGTGGTCTGCAGTGTATTGAGGGAGGAGTGCAGACACATAGAATCCAGGATTAAGTTCCGATAGCATCTAAGTCTGTTATCTTTTTGCATTTGCTTTTTATTGTGTGTCTGTGAATGTGAATCCACATGGTTTTGTAAATTTTCCCTTCCTGATGCATATCTCTTTGTTCTTTGAGAAAAAAACAGCTGAGAATGTATGTGTTGTTGAATTGACCTCATCAAATTCAGTCCACAGCCTTTGGGAAGTTAAAACTCAAAGTCGTGGAGCACCTGCACAGATTCTTATTTACTTTAGAAAATCTTGAAGATTTAATAACAAGTGTTGTCCCGGTTTATTTCTGAGCTTTCTGAAACCATCCTTGTAGAGAGAAGACTGTTCAATGTGCTACATTTTGAATTAACAAGTTAATCTATAGCTTCTTGCTGAAAGTGAGGGGAAGCAATTACTGGTATGCATTAGATCACTTTAATTTCAGGTATATGTTCAGATATATCTTCATTGGCCCAAAGAAGGACTGGGGTTTGGACACAGAGAGTGAACAGTGATTAGCCAAAGCAGCCCATGTTCCTTTTCGTCATGAAGTTTAATCAGTTACTAGCTTACATGACATTTTTCAAAAGCTATTCATTACTCTTAAAAGATGCTTGATTCTGTGACAGTGCTGGCTGTGTTGTCTATTGTTGCTGCTTTTGCAGACAGGATGATACTCATTTATGTGTCATATCCAAGAAGATGCCATTAACAGAAGTCCCAGATTCAGTAGTTTGATCCAATATGAAAATGACTGATGTTGACCTATGTAAATGATACAAATCAATTAACAAGAGTATTCCAATTATTCTATAGAATGAGTGACCTGCCATGAACAACCACAATGCCCTCTTATGCAGAGCAGCATTTCTGTTTGCATTTTTTCCTAATTTCTTCCTGGCACAAATGTTTCTTGCCTAGAATTGTTGTAAATCAGGTATTCTCGATTGCTGGGATTTGCCTCACTTGTGGGACAAGAGTTTGTAAAGGTAGGGCATAGGCTCCCTCCTCCCCCTGGAAAAGAAGCAGAGTATACTGCTATAGCTGAATATCCCTCCTACCTTTTCACCATAGCGTCTGCAGAATTTCTCAGTGCTGCAGGGCATTTTCAGCTGCGTGTCTGAGTGCTGCTGGAGTTGCCATCTCATTTGCCAGGCTGGTGACCAGACCTGCATCCCATTATCCTTCCTGGTCCCTTCCCTCACAGCATCCTCAGAGCTCTGCAGTTTCTAATGACCTCTTACTTCTATCCTCCTTTTGAGTCCCAGGGTAAGTGAGGAAGAACAGAAATTAATGGAGATGAAGCTCATTTTAAAAAAATTAGGAACTGCTAATGTATGTGGTAGAATAGTGCAGTGTAAATTTCTAGGCATTACAAACAGGGAGGGCAATTTGTTTTATCTTGTTCTAGTCTTTTTGCACAGCCGGGGGCTACTTTGGGTGCAGGGTGTTTCCTGTGGTTACCTAGTGCTCCATTAGCACATGTCCCACTCCTTGAACCTCATCATCAGATGCAATTTATCTCACCGTGCCATGCCATTACTGAAACCCTCTTACTTGAGGATGAATTTAGCCATTAGTCTATAAATTTCTGGGTTTTCTGGCTGGGTGAAGAGTCTATCATGAAAAATATGAATCATTTAGAAATAGAATTTCGAAAGGGAGCAGGTAGGAAGCACCTGTGACTGGAAGAAAGCAACAGTCTTCTCCAGCTGCATTGTTTAGATTGGCATTTTATATTTCTCCAGCACATGTGAATCATTTGGTCGCACTTATAGCGCAAAGTCATTTTGAGGTAAGCACCGGAGCAGAAGTGTTGTGTGGTGCCTGGGGAGATGCCTTAGGAGGGGAAGCAGGAGTGTTGCATGTTATGGTTATGGCATGCCTATTTGGAGTGAATCTTAGTGGGTTCTTTAAACATGGAGCCTCCTTTTCCTGCACACCCAGTATTTACTAATGCAGTTGCCTTGCAGAAATGAAGCTAAGGCCATGCAACTGGGTAATAGAGGAGCTGCTTGATAGGCAGTCAGTGGAAATTCCTGGTGGAAACTAAAGCAGGTATAGAAGCAATAAGCTAATGAGAAACACTATGCCTGCTAATGAAAGGGAAAATAGTGATGAGGGAGTGTGAAGGGGGATTATTACTGAAGCATTCACATTTCTTTGCAGAGCTCCTGCTTTTGTATTCAGATTACTTGATGATATGCTGACTCACTGAGTTTGCAGTTACTCTTTTCCATGGTATGAAACTAGCAGGTGATTTTTTTTCTTTCTTTCTTTTTTTTTTAACCAACCGTTTCCAAAGACTGGCTGTCTTTGCTTATAGTAAACGTCCTAGTTTTAAATTCAGTAGTGTAAGGCATCCGTCTCCGTCTTTTACCCCTGCCTGCACTGAACTGTGTGCTTTTTGATGTTGAAAAAGATACCTCACACAGATTGCAGCTCGCAGTTGATAATGAGGAGGAGTTATCGTCACCATGCTATTCTCATGTCTCAGTATGCTTTCTGTAATGTGAGAGGATTATTACTGATGCTTTGCTGGCTCTATTCATTGTTGTGAATGAATTATGCTTTTAAGCTGGGCATTAGCCTAAAAATACCTCCAGTAACTTAAGTGGGGATTACTATTATTGATCGTGTTTATGGTTGTTCTTAAGAGCCCACCAAGAACGAAGCTCTATTGTGCCAAGCACTGTATGTGAGATGCTCTCTGCCCCAGTGAGTGTCTGTCTAAAAAAATATATTTAGGGTGGGGCCAGGGATAAAGCATACAAACCGGGTGATTTCACACAGCAGATACTTTTCTGCTAAAGAATGTAAGAAAGACTGACATCTTTTTCCTCCTGATACTCTGTTTTTTCTGAAGAAAAGAGAGCATCTCTCCCCTGTATAGTTCTGGGTTTGTGTTGTGTGGGGTAGAGTCCTCCCACCAGGTATCTTAATGCTTGTCTTTATCTGCTCCTACTGGCTGCAGTTTTGTTTGCTCTCTGTGGACTTCCCTCGGGTGTCACAGGATTGTGGGGTGAGGGATGGTGGGGAAGCAAAGACAGTGAGTGGTACCATGCAAGTCCAGCTCTGTGTTTTTCTCTTCAAGTTTGTCACGGTCTTTTAATGCTGAATTATTGAGCATTTGAATCTGGACATGCATTTTGCCATAAACAGAGCATTTTAGAGAAGAAAGTGAGGAGTTATGTTACTCAAGCCATCGCCGTTGGATGGCTTATGGGGAAAGCTTTTGGGAGGAAACAACACAGACTAGTCCATGTGCTTTCTCATTTGCAAAGATTCAGTTGCTGTCTTATTTCTCCCATCACAAAATTGTCTCTCTCAGTTTTCCAGGTGGATGCATCACAGGGGCTGGAATGTAGCCTGACAGGTAGAAATCAAAAGCAGCATGTCTTAGTGATGCTTTGTCAGTTGTGAATAACAAGAAACATTTGGGGGTTTGTTCTGAAGATCCAGACGCCATCCATTGTCAGCTTCTGCTGCCCTGGGCAAACCTCATAATATGTCATGGGCAGAACATTAGCTGTACCGTGTATTTTGCTCCCACAGACATTTGCCCAATCTGTCTGTATGGCAACTCTAAATCGGGTGTCAGCTTCTTTCTGGAATGAAATCTCTATCGCCCTTGTAACGTGAAACCCAGAGGACAATATTGAACGTGTTCTGTGGCTACCAGGATTATTTGTGCTCAATTCTTAACAGTTTAGGTGACTAAGTGCATAAAGTTAAAAAACAAACACAAACTCTCTAGAGCATTATGTTTTTGCATAGTGATGCTGATAAATAAACCGACAGTTGAGAAGATGAGATCTGCAGCAGTTAGTCAGAGCTTGGTAGTGACGTCCCCACCCCCAATGGCTGTGAAGTCTTGGTACATATAATGGATAACCTGTCCCTTTTCCAGTCAAGCATCATTTCCAGTACAGTCTGTGAGCAGTGGTCTAAACATATGTTACTCTGGTGTGTGTTTGTGTTATGTATATGTATGTTTATATATGATCTGGAGTTGCTTAGCCTGAATATTTTAGCTACATGTTTGTTTGATATAGTGATATATGTGACAATATATAGATCTATTAATTGGAATAACAATACTTAGAGGTTTATATAAGTGTGTTGCATGCTGCAATATACTTATGCTTCTATCACTGGGTATTAAAAAGTATACCATGTTTTTGCTTGACTGCACTTCATAATATATGAAGTATATATTAGGAGTAATATTTTACCAACCAAATACTCTATGATACTAACTTCTTCTGCTTCTGTTCCTCTTTCTTTTAAATCTCTGAACTCAAATACCAAAAGGAGCAGATTCACCACAGGACTCTCTTCTCCTACTGTGCTTAAGGTAGGTTGTATTCAACATTCAGTAAGCTCCTTGTATTTTAAATCCAGAAGATACCTGTTTAGAAGTGTGACAAAACAAAAGTTTTGTTCTTCATAAATTATATATCAATGAGCTAATGGTAAGATGTTAATTAGAGTACCCTTTCAAACTCCAATCTTCAGCTGGTAAGAATGGGAGAAAAAACAATGAAATGCAGGATAGTGACATGCGATTTCTCCAAATAAAGATCATGAAAGTTTCTGACAAGGCTTTGATGCTGAAACGCTGCCTCACTCGTAGTAAACACCCAAGTGAAGCAAATACTCGACCTATCTGACAGGCCATGAGTGCTTCCATTAGCATGGCATAATTCTAATGCATTTAGCGTGCACGTTTAATGCTAAATGCGTTAGCACTTAATGTCAGGAGCTCCAGACCTGCTAAAGTCAAGGGGTTAACACAAATTAAGAATTGCAAGAGAGACTTGTCACTCTTTATAGCTTTGTGTTAGAAGTCCTAATTTCATTAGTGAAGCTTACTCTGTAAGAAAAGAGTATTATTTTTGTGTTAGGCTCTTTTTCTTTCTTTTGAAAGTAAAGACTAATTACCCTGCCAGCATTTGCTACCACAGTAACACCTCCTGAGAAGTCCCACTATAGCATCATGTAAATATATATAGTAATATAGTAAAACCTGCAGAATGTTACCTAGGAAAATTTAGCTACCCAGTTTAATTAACAGATTGACATTACAAAATCAAGTCTGTAATGGACACCTATGGTTAAAGGTGGGCTTTTGTTTTGGTTTGCTTATCCTCTCTAAAAACAGAACATTTTGGACTTCAGTTGCATGAGAGAGTGAGGTCAACATGTGACATACAGCAACCCAGGCCACAGCTACAGGAAGCTATCCCTCAGCATCCAGTGAGAGTTAAGTAGCCCTTAACCTTTCCACTTGACCTTGCCCCTCTTCACATTTCAGCACAGACAGTGGCACAGCTGTGCAGTGATCCTTACTCAGGATCAGCCCAGGTGAAAAATAACATGGGAGGGGAAACTGGTATAACAGGGGAGTTGGTTTAGAGGCTGGAATGAGCACAGAGGGATGGGCATCAGTTTTGCCATATTGCTGATGATTGCTTAACTGCACAGAGCTTGCTTTATTATTCAGTGTGCAATGAGGAAGATGCACCTGATCTCTTTTACAGCACTGCAAAGCGACAGTGCTTCATTGCCTTAATAGTAATTTCTTCTAGCAGTAGTAGTGTTAAAGTCAATGGGACTGCAAACAGAGAATAAAGAATATGTCAGTCTTGGTAGGGTCAGGATGAAGAGCTGTTATGTTGATTGACCTCAGGAAAAAATTATTTTGAAGGGTTTTTTAAATGATTTTAATTAAAACATGTATTTAGATGAGTGGGATTTATGCTAATTGGCACTTGTATGTCACCCTCATTCTTGAAAAAGTTTTAGAAATCTTAAAAACTTTAGCTTCTCACAGTGCTTCAGTGAGATGATGCTTAACTCTTCCTTGCAGGAAGGCAGTAAGGGAAATGTTTGCTCACCCATTGCCAGTGTGTCAGAGCCCGAGTGCACCAGCAGGTCTTACTTGCCCTGACCAGCGGCCTCCCTGCAGGCACCTGCTGCCCAGGGCTCCATTTCAGCTCATCCCTGGTCCTCTCTGAGCAGTGACAGAGTTGGGTCTGGCAGGGGAAGCTGAAGTACAGAGGTAACGTGGCAGGAAAGAAGGCTTCCTGTTCCTGTTCACAGACCTTTGCTCTGTTTTCCTCGAGGGCAAGTTCTTATGCTTGGTACTGTGCTACACTTAGAGTGTTTTGCTACTGATAGCAGCTAGATGCGCAGGTGTACTTTATGTGGCATATCTTGACTCATAGCTTGGGGGTCAGATCCAGCCTGAGGAATATTTCTATGTGATTTGCTACCTTTTCCCCAAAGAAGGAGTAAATACTGCTATAAGAGCAGACATCTCCTCTTGCACCCTCCATCCGCCTTTAACATCTCCTGCTGAGATCCGGAGGTGGATCTCAGAGGGTCTGATCCTACTCTTGTCACTCTGTGAAGGATTGCCTCAAGATCCCAACAATTTGTTTCCTTCTGTCACTACATCACTTCCCTGTCCCAGCGTCTCCCAGCTGCAGTCTTGGTTCTCCAGCACACCCATGCACCAGTAGTGAGGCTGGGGGTACAACTGTGGCTTCAGAGGGGACCAAGCATTCATCTTGCTAACTAAAAGGATAAACAGTGTATTTCCTTCCCCTTTTCAGGCATGCTGGGATTCTTAACCTTTCAAAGCATTCTTTGAAATCTGCTTCTTTCAATAAGCATGCATGGTTGCTAACATGCCAACATATTCCTAGGGTTATGGCTACGAGAACAAGTTACTACAGGGAAAGATGGAGAAGAGTTATACCGCAAGGTAAGAACCGGCTGTGGAGCAGCTAACGCGCTGCAGAGATGCACTCCTTTACCTTGCAGCAGTTTGTTCATGTAGCTGTACCCTAGCACGAGCCTCATTAACCCTGCCATGTCCTCAGAGTACACTGCTATCAAATGAGACAGTCCAACATTTTCTGTGTGTGGAAAAGCTTAAAGTGGTTTTCCTACACCTAGTCTGAAAACCAGCCATCTGATCAGTTATAAGCTACATGCTGGATAAAACAGTGTTAAAATGCCTATAACCTAAGATGTATCAATAATAGAGCCTAAACTGACTATAGGCAGTATGTGAGCATTGAGCATTCCTCTGCTTATCTTAAATTGATTGCAAGGTATAATTTTAAATTTAGGGAAAAATCCAGTTAAAAATGTATTAATGGGAGGAAATCAACACAAAGTGTCTACTGTTGAAGTGTGCCTTGATTTTAATTTTTTTTTGCTTTCATTTCATGAAGTGTTAGATAAGTGGATAAGCAACAGAAATTATATGATAAAGTTGTCTGTGTTCTGCATTTACGTTTGGGTAGCAATTCCAGATGAGAAAGAGAGCCCTGTGATTTGACATGCACCTTGTGCTGACTATCATGGCGTATTCTGAGAGTCTGATTTAGTTGATTTTGGATGAGGTGGAAATTAACTAAAAGGCACCAACATGCATGCCTTCCCCATGAAAATCCGAGTGGTGAAGTAGGATGGATCTCTGGCTCTGCCACCAAAAGGATCAAAATAATGAATAGGAAGCAAGGGTAACTGCTGATATGAAATGAGACAGAAAGCTGGAGCTAGCAGGAGTTTTATCCTCATTCCCTAATAAGCCTTGTGGTATGTGGCATCAATAAGACATCTCCAGGACAGCCTCTTGCAGCAGGGTGGGGGTGAATGTCTAGGGTATGCAGGTGTGGGCAGGAGCTATTTCCCAGCTGTGGCTTCTTAACAATCTCTGGAAACACAAACGATTTCCTCAGGCCTGAGGCTTCCTACTGCACTTGGCCTTTGGGAAGTCTTATAACTACTCCTCAGCTGACCAGCAACTGAGATCACTGCTTTCGCTCTCAGTTTCTTCTTGGACATTGGGTTTTATTTTGGTCTAACCTTGGTTCTCTCTCCATTCCCCTGGTATCTAGCTCTGGCCGTTAGGCTGCCCTGCTAATGCCTTGACTACAATGATCCCTAGCCTAGCTGTCTGTACTCTATAAAATGAGACCTTTTCTTCCTCATGCGTCCCTGTTTTAGCACACCTTGAAACTGAAAAGAGTGATAAATTGAGCTCAGGCTGTACCTTGGGAAGAATTACAGCTGTCTGAACAACCATGCATACAGGCTGAGTATTTTCCTCTGTACTTTACCATTTTAAAATGACATTTGCTTGAACTAAGCACTTATATTAAACTTATGCACCTCAGTAACCCTTGTTTATTAGACTATACGGTATTTGTAAGCTCCAATCGTAGTACTTTTTACTGTGTTTTTGGCAGTCTTCCTTATATTTGTTGAAATATTTGAACATTGTTTGGAAAAAAAAAAAGAGAAAAAAACCAACCCACCAAAACCTCATAAAATTCCTGATTTCTTAGATGCTGTACCAACTATATAAATACTCCACTGTATCTCAGGTTTTTTTCATCTGTGACCTCCCCAGTATAAATTTCAATAGACAAATTTAGATCTCAACTATCTCAATACAAAAAAAAAATTCTTGCTGTTTATAAAATGCATATATCTGTGTTGTAAATGAGTGTAATGGATGTAATCCAATAATACTACTATTGCCAGGATCGCTTTCTTTTTGTTTATTAAAATTACATATATATTTAAAATAGGTTTGTAACTGCCTATTTCAATACCTGAGCAAAATCTGGCATTTCACTAGCTGTGCCTTTGATAGTTAAGACTTCTGTAGATGTTTTCATGCTTTCTTTGTGGTTAGTGGAAACAGGAACTGTTTATTCTGAAGGTTCTTATTTTTAGCATCTGCAGATAAAAATGTGTCTACTCAGTTATATCAGTGCCACAGTTGTCATTTATTAAAAATAGATACAGATTGAATGGAAACATACATATAGATTAATGGAAACTTTCATTTTTTTAATACTTACAGCAAATATTCTAACTCCAGGTTGAATTTTGCTTCTAAAACTTGAGTTTATTGGATGGCCAAGAAAACGCTAAGTTATCTGTGAATTTACCGATGCTTGCTTTTACCGTCACACCTACCAGTAATGCATGCGCTTGGCATTGCCAACTCTTCCAAGGGTGCCTCCCTCATGGGCTGCTTGGTCCTGCTGGTCACTGCTGGCACTCTCGGGTGCTGCTGTTTGTCCAGGGACTAATAGTGGGGAGCAGACTTGCTTGGACTTGTCCAGACACTCAGCTCAGCTTGAAACTGGTGTAACAAACCTTTATTCAAGTCCATGTGATAGAGAGCAAACATAACCCTAGGGACTTGGGATCAAGCAGGTGGAAAGGAGTTTAACTCCAAAACAGTTCCAGCTAGAGTTCCTCTTTATACAGCATAATCCTCTTATGCATCCACCTATTTCTTATCTCACTAAATGGTTGAATATTTTATTTATTTGCAAAGTGTGCGTGCAGGCTTCATTTATATTGCATGCACTGTGTGTTCAATGCGTGCTATATGTCTTTATATGCTGCAGTTGTACACTTCCCAGTCTGTGTCTTTTCATCCATGCGACATCACAATGCCTTGTACAGACCTTCGTTAGTCCTCAGACGGCTGATGTTCACCTTGTTAGCCTGTCCTGCAGCTGTTGATCAGTCACTCTCAAGCTCCCTTTTTTTTTCCAGCTGCACAGCTACCGTGATTAGACTGCATATTTTTAAGACCTTCATAGAATTGTTCTAACTTATGCCAGGAATGACCCAAAGAAATGGTTGGGATTGTTTTCTTCCCTGTTTTCAAGAATTTGTTTGCAGCATGTGCATCTTTGTATGCACAAGTCTTTTTGGGGTCAAGGCCTCACTGGTGTGTTCCAGGTTCATCCAGCATCAGCTTGAATGAATTACTGCTTTGTGCAATCACTAAACAGAGCAGGTAGTATGTTCTGGCAGAGCAGAACCTCATGGGCAGTAATTAGACTTAGTGCCTGTAAATTACTTTGCAAACCACATCTGAAAGGTGCGAAGAAGCACCTCTACAGGGATTATTAATGCATACACGTAAAATGAAATTTTGAATGCTAAATAACTAAACAAAACCCAAAGACAGATATTAAAGGTATTCTAGAAAGGCCGTAAATCAGTTGCAGCCAGTAGGTTGGAACAGAGTGTGGAAGTGCTAGAAACACATCTGTCACCAGGGGAGCTGTAGCAACCTTATTTCTTGACTGCAGAGAGAGAAGCTTTGATCACAGCTGTCACTGAAGCACTAATTTCTTTAAGAGTTAAAAGCCAGTATAAAGTTTAAAAAAGAATGGAGGGTTATGACTTTGAAAACTTGTTTCAAATGTTGATTTTCTTTCTTTCTTAGTAAACTGTATTTTAATGAAAGTAACTTAAGGCCCCTAAGATTTTGAATTTGTAAGTAAGTTGATTTCATCCTTTTCTTCTTGCTTACCTGTCGACCTCATTTCATCAGCTATCTAAATGTAATATTTCTTTAATTAGTGAATAGTGACTAACATCTGGGAACTGGAACTGCTCGGATTGTATTACATAGTGCTATAAATCAGGTCAAAACAGTACTTGGATACAGAAAAGAAATTCTGCTTGTCAGGTGGGTATTTACCCTGATGTTTTAATTCAGGTCAGTGGTAAGCTTTTAAGGTAATCTCTCATTCACTGCACTGTGGTTCTTGGAGTGCACAAAGTGGATTTCTTTAGTATGAAACTAAGTCAGAAGAGATGCTCCAGGAGTGCACCTAATCTGTCTGCTAATGGACACTTAGCCCACTTAAATCAAGCTCGGGCTAGTCTGAAATAACTCCCCCAAAATGCAGGGCCCTCAGCCCAGCTGCTATGCTCTGCAGATCTGCTCCTATCACATTCAGGTAGCCTGCGATTCTTGTGTTGCATGCTCTGCTTTACCTTCCACCTGGTAAAGAAGATATTAAGGTTGTGCGATATTTTTTTATTAAGGACATGCTATGAACCTGTGAAGTTTTTACGGCATTTCAGCCCCATGCGAAAAGGGAGCATGAAGGCTTGTGCTTAGAGAAGAGGGAAAGGAATAGGTCTGTGTTTATTCCTCGCTCTGTTGGCCCTAGAGAAGTCCAAAGTATCATAACTGGAGTCAGAAAAGTCCCACTGTGAGGAACATATGACTGTACTTATTTCTTCACTTTGAAGTAGAGAGGAATGATTTAAGAGCTGGCTGTGAAAATAGACACAGACATAAAGATAGACATAAAGAAATCATTCTGATACCGCTGCTTCCTAAAGAGAACTGGGAGCTGGGAGTCAGTGCTTTAAGGGATCCTACAAAATGATGTTTGTTTTTGAAGCTGTTCTTCAAACTCTTCTGCATTTTTGCCAAAGCCCTGCATAAGAAACAGTGTGTCCACAACAAATTATACCTTGGTGGAATATTAGCAAATCAAGTGATCAGCTTTGGTGTTAACTGCTTCTTCTAGATACAAACCACATACAGCTGTACATGGAATTGCACCCGTTGTTTGTGTGAAGTTTGTGGTAATAGTGATAAGCTAGATGAGTGTTATCCTTGCTGCATGCATTAGCTCATGTTACTCCACTAAAACATCTTGAGAGAAAGGGATAATTCAGCTATAGGAAAGAATTTGGTTAGAAGCATGGAGAAATTGGGCTGACTTCTGATCTGACGATATAACCATGCAACCTCACTTCTTGTGAAGCTGCAGCCGTTATGTCTGTACGGGCGGGTGTCTGCTGTCTCTGCTAATCCCCTGAGCTAGGCGGCCATGAATCACTGCTGCTTGTTCAGACACATGAGGCCACAAACAACCCCTATACCAGTAAGTCCTGTCTCTCCTCTGCAGGCTTGTCCCAACACTGGTATGCATCTTTGGGGCTGGTCTGCCCCTCCAGGCTTGGAGTGCAGGAAACACTGTCCGCACCTGGGAGTGTGTGCATGTAGGAGCCAAACTGGAACCCAAACTTGAGATAGAGCCTTATCTGATCCTGCCTTACTTTGATATATTAACATGAAAAAATGTGAGACACCAACATATTCCTCCTTTATGGTCGTCTTGTATTTGGTTCTGTATTTTAGCAAAAGTATCTTGGTCTTGAACCAGCTGGCCTCCCACTCAAATCTGGGGCAGATGGGAGTGAGCTGAGTTTTATGATGGGAGGTAAATAGAAGGGGAGGGACCATGAATTTAGATTTAAAAAAACCCACACAAGATGAAACAAAAAAAAAGATGCTTACATTATCTGTCTATCCTCATCTCTGAAAGAAACATCAATTTTTAAGCCTTCATGTCAGTATGTCAAATTCAAATTTTCTAAAAAATAATTCACTGCTCTGGTTATTCAGAGATTTCAGCTACCCCACGTAAATGCAGGAAGTGTGAATGAATTGCTATGTCATCTCTTTGGTAACAATTTGCTACTGGATGAAAGAAATTACCTCCTTCAAGGTTTGGTTTATTTTGATACTTTGCTTATCGCTGTTGACTTGCAGGTGAGTATCAGGCTGAGAAAGAGTTAACTGTGTTTAACTGAGCTACAAATACATGAAACAAAATAGAGAATCACTTGCATTTATAAATGTTGGATTGACCTGTATTTTGAATGTTGATTAGCTCTTGATAGTATGTTAGAATAAGGAAATGAATGTTTGGAAATAGTGAAATCATTATCAGTAGAATGAATGGTATAAACCAAGATACCACATTGGAGAAGGGCAGAAGCGTATGCCCCCAGGTCCTTCTCTGCTGGGCAGCTTGTATGTATGGTGGTTAAACAAAGCTGTTTGCATTTGTACTTGGAGGTAAGGAAGTGTTCAAGGGAAAGAAGACCTACATGGATTAGTCTTGTATCCAGTACTTAAGATTTGGCTGTGGGATTTTTTTGTTTGTTTGCTTCACCATTCTCAAAAGATAATGATGAGAGGTATTAGGATATGTTGTTTTGAACGGACATTTCAAAATCTGCAGAAGGAATTTTCTCCTGGATATTGTCTTGAACTCAGGACAGTAAAACATTCTGGCTAATGTGTTAAGTGTTACATCTCTTATCAGGATGTCAGACCTACTAAAGCAAGCACGTATCTTCTGGATTTGAGTATGTGTGAATCCTAGATAATGCTACAAGTGAAAAAGCGTAGGAGAATCCATCTTAAGTGACATCTCATTTCTGCCTTTCACTTAGTTAAAGCCAATAATAGGCTGAATAAAGAGCCGATGTAAGCTCAGATATGTTGTGTTAGTACTTACAGTGCTTATTCAGTGGTACCAGTTGCATGAATATGCGAAAGCTCTTCTGAATAATACCCATGCAGGTTAGCTGCTATCATATCCTGATATCATATCTTCAGAACAGGACTGGGAGTGGAACAGCTTTTCTATCTTTAAAGACTTCAGAATTTCAGACTTCCAGTGCTGGTGCACCATTGGCACTGAAGGGTTTAGAATTTCTTTGGGGTGTGTGGGAGATAGAAAAAACTCAACCAAATTCGCAGTGACTTGGAACCTCCTCCCATTCCTGTCCCTGAACAGGTAATATCCTGACTGACTGTTAGGATAATAGAATTTATTATTTAGATTTAATTTCTTTCTGTTGGGGGGGTGGGGGACATGCGACACAATTACTAATTTGAAAAGATTATAAAGCTTCTAGCTTCATAAGTATCTGCTATTGTGTGAACCACCCTGGTGGTTGATTTGCAAAGGGTAAAAGCACTGATCTGGGGAATCTAGTAGCAGGGATGTATAACGTTAATCTCACGTCTTCAGTGTATCATTATTGCAACAGTCACTGTATGCAGCGCGGCTAATGCTTTGAACTATCTAGGCAATCATGTATTATGCTGCCACAACCACAACTCAAAATACAGATCCGTGCCTAATAAAAGTAACTACTTTCATATATCTTGCATGATACGTTTCTGTGCTGTAAGTACAGGCTGGAAGATACAGGTTGGGGGGAGAAGGGAGTGAAATTTTCTTTCAAAAGTCTTTTTTTATGTTTGCTTGAACAAATGGGTTTAGCAAACACTGAGAAAGGGAAATTGCCTTTCCTCTGAAGATTAGAGAAGTCAGCATTTGTTTAAGCAATCTATCATGCTATGCTGTAAAACCCCTGTGCCTTTCAATCGAAAGGAGCGGGAAATGAAAGGCTTGCATTTTAGGATGTACTATTCCAATGTCTACCTGCTGTAACAGAAGTACAGACATGACTATATCTCCAGTGGTGAATCCTGCCCTTCTTTTTAAAGGTAATTAAGGAGTGAATTTTCTGGGGCGTATCTGGAGAATCTAAAATATTGGAACTGTTACCATACTACCCTCTAAAACATCAAATGCTTATGGTCAGTGCTCGGTCCTTGAGCCAGAGGCTACCTTGTAGGAGCAGGTGAACGATCTCTATCAAAGGGGCATGTGTGGCGATCCCGAAGCCAGGTAGCTCCTTTGTCTCTGTTCAGAGATGTCAGCAACTGGAAGCTTGACTGGATCTGTCCCAGCTGGGAAAAGGGATTTTCCTGAGGTGCCAGAACAGGGAGGAGACGCTCCCTGGCTGACAGCAAAGCACCCTGATTAGAGGGTGCCTCAGCAGTCTCTCTCCCTGCTGTGGGCTGAGAAAGGGGGTTCCAGCTGATGGATTTTTTCTCTGTCTAGGAGAAGGAGTACAAGCTGGGAGAGCAGTATACGTAGCTTTCATAACTGACCCGCTTTGAGCGGGATGCTGGACTACGTGACCTTCTAAAGTCCCTTCCAACATGAACTATCCTACATTCCAATAAAAAAAAAATCACTTAGTGACTCTGCCTGGGAGCCTCTTCCCTCCCCCTGACATTTTTCCTTCTGCAGGTGTGGACGTTAGAAGCTACTGGCTCTGTAGGAGCAAAGTTTCTGTGTTAACCTGAAGATCTGGCCTTGCTTGAGATATTCAGCATTTCTTTATTTATCATTATTCTAGATGAGATGTAGAGCACAACTGAACCTTTAGTCTGGCTTAACAGATCACTTGCATTTCTGGAAAGATCCTGAAATTCAGAGTATGCTGAGTTCACATTGCCCTGCTCCCCCTGTGAATATACCTTAAGACTGTATTGTATGTGAAGAAGGACCTTGCTCTGAGTTTGTCTTCAGGGTTTTCATTTCAATTGGCTTGCTGCTGAATAGTTCTTCCTTTTTTTGGTTCAAGCCTGGGAGGGAGGGTTATTTGGTAAGTTTAGCAATAGCTGTGTAAGCTTTATTTTTACTTAGCTGTGTTATTTCTTTCTTACGACTGTTGCAATCACCTGCCATCTGGGGGCTTCTGGACCTGCTTCAATAAATCGTTTCCTCTTTTCCTGTTGCTCTGAGGATTTGCAAAAGGAGGGGAAACTGCATAGGTTATGTAGTGGGCTGCAAGCTGTGGAAGGAGCATTAAACATATTTCACTTGTTTGTGCTTATGTAAAATTGTCGTGTTAAGTCGCCACAAATGACAGCCAAGGAAGAAATCGGTGGCTAAGAAATTTTTATTTGACAAGTTGACAAGGGAACAGGGAGCTGCTAACCCCCTTTCTGTTTTGCCTATAGCAGAGCACTGTTGCTGACCTTTATGAATGTGTGTGCGCTCTTGGGTGGATCAAAACGTTGTCAGGAACCATCCTTGAAAGTACTAAGTAGTGCCTACCAAAAATGCCACCTTCTGGAGGTGCAGTCATCAGAAGCTGCATCGGAGAGAGGTTCCCAGGAGACTCACTTGTGTGCTATAATCATATGCTTCTGGAAAATTCTTGCAGAGGTGTTCTTTCTTGTAAAAATCACCTCTTTCCACCTACACGTTGCATCTGTGGTTTTTGTTAATTGTTTGCCCCTTTCTTAGGAGTCCTTATTTATAAGTTTGTGTGTGAAGCCTCAATGTTTTGTACATCAATTTTGTTTCCCAAGAGACTGTGAAATGACTCAGACCAGCAGCCTTCTGTGATTCCAGCATCTATATTTATGAGCTAGAGGATGTGTGTGATGCAACATTTCATTTTACTTTGCTTTTTGTTTTATATACTTATTTTCACTTGGCATATTACTCATTCCTCCCTTTCTGTAAATACACTGTTGGTGTAGATTGCCTCAGACCAATTTTTACTTCCTTTGCTCTTTTGCCCTGGCTGATGGTCCTGCTCAAGTAGTTTGTTGGCCTTACGGTCACCTTTGGTCTAACTGGCACATCATCATTCTATCAGCAATTCTCAGTTTCCGAATTGCCATGTTTAATAATACTAGTTTTGAGATTGAGCATTGTCAACTTTGACTGTTCCCTTGACCTCCTCATTTTCCCGGGAGGTTTTTGGGATAGATATATAATGGGAGAATATGTTAAAAGAAATGCTGTGGCATTCATTACTCTTGCTATGAACTTTCATTTGTAAATGCTGCTTAATGGTAATGTAGCTGCTGTCCAATGTGCTCTCAGTTAGCATATGTCATGCATGCAAAATAGATGTGCCTTTCTTGCTTCACTGCAAAATAACTTACCATTTGCTATCTACTAGCACAGTAGTGAGAAACAAGCTGTCCTGTCCTCCTTTAAAGGAATAATATATTTAATATGCAGGTGGATTAGTTCAAGTGGTTGGGTTAGAGAAATCTTTTTGTAAGAAGAAATAACCACACCAGGTACATAATTAACTCTTGCTTTTGTTTTTAATGAATTTAATCCTGGGGTTTTGTCTCTTGGACCTTTTTTAAGAAATGTAGGTGTTCTCTTAGTGCTCTTACAACCTCCTGACTTGGTGCCGATGCTTTCTTGGAGACCTAAAATTAACACGGCATCAGCTTCAGTAGGTCCACAAGAATGATAAACACTAGAGTCAGGTCACCTCAAGTGTACTTATTCCTGATGGGAAATAATAACTGGATGGTAGTGACTGTTTTACATACGATGACAGGGTCAGACCCAGATGTGAAGAGTTTTCTGGTAGGCTTCACGCTTCTCTTTGGAGCAATTAGTCATCTAATTGAACTCTTGTTTTTTATTTGGAAAAAGCTACACATTGCACAAAGACTCTATCTAAGATACTTTAAGAATCTTACTAAGAGCATTGGAATTGTGTGGCCTTATATTTGGAGCTCTAATATTACTTGAACATGTCTTCTTTTGCCTTCTTTTGCTCAGTGACAGGAAAGTAAATGATGTGCAGAGTTGAGCCCCTAGTGAAAATTTGTCTTCCATTGGTCTGTTCAACTATTTAAGCAGCATTCTCTTTTGCCTACCTAACACTTGCACATGACAAGCAATGGGACCCTAATCCTTTTGCCCTTTGTGTGTTCACGATTATACTGAGATCACCTACAAGCAGGTTCCACTGTAGGGCCAGACTATCAGTAATTGATCACAACTCCGAAGACACCTGCTGGTAGTCTATAAATCTAGTCCATATTGAGTTAAGTCCTTGGGGATAAAAGAGCTTTATATATGCAAAATATTCATTTTTCTTTTAAGTGGAGTAAAGCTGTTTCCATCTCAAAGGATGAAAAACCTGGGAGCGTTCATGGAATTGAGCCCATCTTTTAATGATCGTATCAGCAGAGTTGCCAGGCTGACATTTGATTATCTCTGAACAGTGTAGTGCCGCATTACCACCTCTCCCAAATGAATATTGGATTGCTTATCCATGCCTTTTGCAACACCCTGGCTGAATTAATTCAACTATCCCTGGAGTGCTTCCAACAGAGACAATTCACTGGTAACAACTGATCTAAAAGTTTCCCTTCCAGGATATTAACTCAGTCTTTGCATGTTTTGCTCATCCTGCGGTATGTTGCGCTGACTTACAAGTGCAGGATAACAGAAAGCTGTATCTCGCTTTGCAGTGTGTGGGTTAATGCAATCATTTTTCATCTCTAAAAACAAAGGTCTCAACAGACTTATGGTCATGAGTAAAGTGAGTTTGGTGGCCCTGACCTCATCTCTAGTGGATGTTTGTCTGCAACATAAACCAACCACATGGATTGGCATGGTTCATGGTGATTGGCAGTCCTCTCTTATATGAGATCCAGGGAAGGGCTACCTGGGGGTGCTAAAGGCCACAGCTGAGGTGAATTAGCAGAGTTATGTGAAAAGCTTGCTTCCTGAGCACACCTCATTTGGTTCTACTCAGACATGTAGCAATTCATTATTATGAATGTTAAGCAGTCACCAGTCTATTAAAGGGAGCTGAAACAAGAAAAGTGCCATCGGTATATGTTGCTGAAGTTTTGGGGTTTTAGTGCATCTATAGTACTGTGCACACCACAGTTGCTGTGCTGATTTTTATAAAGGTACAGCAGACCTTCAGGTCTGTTCATATATATATATAAATATAACCTTCAGACTGTTCATATTATCCCCTCTGTAGCTCTAGAAGTCAGTGCTGGCTGTTTACTGATGTTGCAGAAAGACTTAATATGGCTGTGGCTAGGTTAACTCTGGTCTGCATTCAGGTAACTTATACAATCTCTCTATTATTACTATTCTAAACTGCGTGGCTCTGCTTATAACTAATATGACCTGAACGCAGTGCACCTGCTGGGAAAACCTTCATTGCTTTCAGAAGGAGCAAGCCTGAAAACCAGATTTTCATCAGAACACATCTTACTTCAAGAAGGCTGGGATTAGATCCAGTTTCAAACTTTATGGATAATGCTCCTGTCTGATTTCTCATTTGTATCTCTGCCATTTCTATTGGCAGAGCATCAGATCTGAAAGAGCCTCTGACCCAATAAATGCATGAATTATTTAAGACGTGAGTTAATTGTCTTTGGGCATTGTAACAGATTTAAACATGATACCAGCAGAGAGGACTGTTTTCTGGAATTCCTTTCAAGTATCTTTTAAACATTTTTAATATATTTGCATTATGGTCAATTAAAAGAAGCTGAAACAATGCTAATAGTGGATTTCTTACTACTAATGCTTTTAAAATTCCTAGATTTGTGCTTCATGCTTGAGGGTATAACCCCACCTCTAACTAATGAGAGCTAAGAAGCAGCTCCCCTACGGGCAGATTATTCCATAACTGCTGTATGGCTGCTGGCTTGTTTCCCCAACTAAGGAAGGGCTAACATCTTGCCAAAGTCTCTTCCAACCTCTTCCCTTAGGGCATTGTTTATTAATTCAGACACAAACCTCTGAAGAGTAATGCAAAACAAAGCTGTTCCTTGAACACCACAGACTTTGTTCCATGCCCTCTTCTTCATCTCTCTTCTGCAGGGCTAGTTGTAGAGGAAAACTCCTTAGTGCATGTTCATCTTGCTCTCTCTTGGTGTTATCTGAGCATCAACCATTCCCTTTCCATCTGGATCTCAAAACTGCAGGTGTTGGTCTTGGCTAAAGTGGGCAGGATCCTGGATAGACAGCCCCTTCGTCTGCGCTAGTACACCAATTCTAATGTTTCTTTTTTAATTATCAGTTATAATAATGAGATGAATACCATAATGAGGGCACAAAAATGCTTCAGAGATGCTTCAGCAAACCCAGGGAGATGTGGCTGCCTATCCAAAGACTTATTCAGACCCATTGTCACCCTTGGCTGTGACAACTGTGCTTGTGTGGTCCAACATACTGTCTCATGAAAGTAGCGTGACTATGGAGGCTGTCTCTGAAAATGCAATTAGATGACTCTGAAACAGCAAACAGAGATGGCGTGGGAAAGTCTCTGCTTGTGTTTGGATGGCAAGATCAGGATGAGCAAGTGGCAGATCTGGAGCCTCAGTGCAGCATTCTGGTCCAGCAGCCAGTGTGAAATGTGCACAGTGAGACAAGCTGGGAAAAGTACCTCTTCAAACCCAGCAATACACGCAATGCCTAGAAATCTATTTTCATACCTTTTTTTTTTTTTTTTTTTTTTTTTTTTTTTTTTTTTTTTTTTTTTTTTTTTTTTTTTTTTTTTTTTTTTTTTTTTTTTTTTTTTTTTTTTTTTTTTTTTTTTTTTTTTTTTTTTTTTTTTTTTTTTTTTTTTTTTTTTTTTTTTTTTTTTTTTTTTTTTTTTTTTTTTTTTTTTTTTTTTTTTTTTTTTTTTTTTTTTTTTTTTTTTTTTTTTGCAAGTATTGTTTGATATGCAGCTTGTCTCCAACTAGGAATCACTTTTATAGCAGGCACTCATGTCTGAAATTATCAAGAAAAAGAAGTATAGTGCATTCTAATTTAATTATATAAATCATTTAAATTATTTATAAGGGCTGCTTCAAATCTCTGTTCTGAAAAATCTTTACAGACTGCATGTGATTTAGTATTAACACAACTGAGATGCAGAGAGGACATTAAGTGCTGCTTCTATTTTTTTTTATTTTGGAAAACATAAAGAAGTCAATAATTGGCTCTTTAATAGTGCTGTAACTGTTGATTTTTAACCTTATTTCAAAGCATGTTTGAATACAGAGAGCAATTCAAAAATTCTTGTGAGCAGTAGTTTTAGTAGCTACCATAGCAACAAGTATAGTATTCAAGCCCTTTCTCCCCACTGGGGGCTAGAAAACCCCAGAAAGGACACTATCTGTAGACATTTAGATACAGTTTTGCTAACACCACTTGCACTAGGACGAGTCTCTAGGAGAGCACTCCATTTTAAACCAATGCATTTTTACTTGGAAAACAGCAAAGCATTATTCATCAAGTGATGGCGGTGCTAACTCAGAATAGGGTGAAAACTTTGAAAAATAAGTGTTATACACATTTTAATACAATTTGTGTAGTTCATTAAATGATGCACACATGTTCTAGTATCTTCTAGTTTAGTTTTAGTCTCTTCTATCTGTACATTTTCCTGTTGTTTGGAAGCCTTCACCTCTATTATATTATCTGTGCCAAGAAATAAGGAGTCTTATCTTATTAATGCTGTCACTGCCTGTTGCTTTGTCCTTATGATAACCGAAGGCAGAGGTCTGAACAAGCTGCATATATTTTGGAAAGAGGAGAGTTTGAGATGGCCTTCTGCTTCTGGGACCCCTGAACTTCTTTGACGTTTTCGAAGCCGAGCAGAACTGAATTTCAGAGCTGTCCTTATCTTAACAATAAGCCAAATCAGAACCTTGGATCTTAATTAACATTTCTGCATTTAGAATTACTTGTGTGAACACAATAGAGCTGATTATTACTGAAAGCCTCTTCAAAGAAGTTAAATTAATCTGATAAATCAATGTGGCCAATGCAGATAAGTCTTGTGGAGCATTTTCAAGCAGTACCAGGATCTGTCAAAAAGAGTAATGAATATCAAATTTCTAAGTGTACACATTTTCGGGGGGAGGGGGGAGAGGAGTAAGATAAATGACATACATAAACTTCACTAACTTGCATGCTGGGTAACATGAGGATGCAAATATGAAATTAAACTGGGTCAGCAGAAGCAAACTTGAAGACAATGACAGAGAATGCTGAAACTGTTTTGACTGACGACTCTAGGAGCAGATGGCAAAGAAGGGGAAGTGATGTATGGGAGCGATGGTATGACATTTGCGCTCCTTCAGATGTATCCAACTCAATAATAATAATAATCCTGCTGTGAGTGAAATTTCATTCCCTGTCACATCTAAGTGAGGAGTAGCACACTGAAGATAGCTTGGTAGTAAACTCATCATAAAACTGAAGAAATCCTAAGGCCTCAGCCTGTGGCCACTGCAGAAGATTACAAAGTGAGCAACAGGCCAGCTCTGTGTTTGCAGCAAACAACGAGGAGGTTTCCAGGGAAGGTTCTTACCACTCTATGGGAAAATTTTTCATCTTATTCTTGTGTAAGATCATCTTTTCACAGTGCCAAGGCTCAGATGATAGGTGGTTTTGGATGCTGGTGATACATGAGTGGAAATATGAGATAGTCAGAGTAGCTATTTTTATCAAAAAGTGCAAGTGATGAATTCCTATTGATAAAAAAGGCATTATTTCTCTTTCTTACATATGAAGTCAGAGAAGCAAACAGAAGAGGGTTACGTACAGAGAAGTGTAAAAAGAAAAAAGCCTAGCCTGAAATCAAGAGGAAGAAAGAGGATATCCCTAGAGTCACAGAGAAAAGGAAATTGCAAGGTATTAGAGGAAAGTTAGCATTATCCTCCCAACAGACTCTGACTTGGAGGTCGTGTCCCTGACCTCCGCTGGTGTCAAATGTCAGGCCTGACTGGCCTTTTTAATATTCTAATATGCCTTTCTGACATTAAAGGATGGGAGATAGGCTGGGAAGCACTTAACAAATTAATACGGGAGGTAGCCCTTTGGATCACTTCTGGGTTACTATCATAGCAGTTACCTCTGTTGTACCACATGTCTTTCTGCTCCTGCCCACAGCTGACTCCTCCATGATGTTCAGTAGGAGTGGTTATGTGATTTATGTTGGATGGATATTTGTATTTAGATTTAAAGGTTTAATTTTTATCCTTTGTAGATTTCACGTAGACTTTCAGGTTCTAGCTGAACTTTGAGCAGGGAGTATCAGAAATCTCACAAGAGTTTCTAGTCTCAAGACTTCTAGTCCAAAGCATTTGTGTGCACACCAGATGATTAACATCCACAGTAAACCTTTGGTAAGTCAGCCTTCACTGCTCCCTGATGATCAAACCGGCTATGCCTGCTAGCTTTTTGAGAACGGCTGTGCTCTTTTTGAATATTTCGGTGATCTAGGATGATCTTTATAGAGATAAAGAATCACAGGGGAACCTGCGTAAGTGTTGCATGGAGCAATTCTCAGACTTGGAGCTGGAGGAGAAGAAACTGCATCCTCTGAAAGATGTGCTGCTGTTTCTGTCTTTGGAATTAGGGGACAGCGTATAAGAATAGGTAACTTGTTTACAACTTTTTCTTCTTTTTCAACTCTCTGAGCAATTTATGTCACCTTTTTCCATAGGGGATGCTGAGACAGACTTGCCAGCTCAAGTTGAAAGATAAAATAAAACAGATGGAGGGGGTGGAGGGGGGAAAGCATTCCCTTTTCTCAGTTCTGTACAATGATATAAAAAGTGGGTTATGAACGAAAATATTGAATCATAATTCTTCAGGCAGTTTTATACTTAGATCACAGTCTTGTCAAGTCTGTGTCTGATACGGTTTAATTAATGCTTCCCTTACTTTATATTTGATTTTGATGTGTATGTGATAGATTCATACAACCCCAAGTGATCAGAAAGAGGCATTTGCCAGTGTCAGAGCCTGTGTCGAGGTCTCAGCTGGCTCTGTGTACACCCTAGATGAGGAAGGTGGGGATGGGTTATTAGAGGAATGTGAATCAGCTGTTAAGAAATCACCTACAGTAAATGAAGCTAATACTGTTTTCATTACACTGCACATGGTACCAAGATCAAATGAGTTTGGAAAGTTAAGTCAAACTGAGTATGACATCCCCTGTAATGCAACAGAGGGTTGCCTGTAGGTTTGCATTTGTTAGTGAGGTTTATTCATTCTTCCAGTGCAAAATCCTCATTTTTAGCAATCACCATCTGAAGGTCCCAGCTTTTTGTGAAACAATTAATATTTGCAGACACCTTTATTATTTGAGACAATCCAATAGGAAGGAAAGGAGACGGAGCATGTAATTGTTCTCGTAGGGACTGGTGGTGGGATCATGCTAACAGCAGAAGTAGTTAGGAAGGAAGCTCAAAAATCTTTTAGTTGAGATTTGCTCACAGATGGAACTGGCAGTGACAGCAGACGCTGGATCAGCTTCAGCCAGCGACAACTCTTTTTCTCCTATTTCCCTGGGTAGCCTCCTTAATCAGTTAGGATGTACAGGTGTATTTCACCTTCCGTTCCTGGCTCGCTCCGAGTGCCTCGTGATGTTTCAAGCATCCTCAATGCTCTTCATTTCCTTAAGTGTTAATAAAAGAAATACCTGGTATCTGTAAGGTAGTGCTTGATGGGATAAAGTGCTCTGATAAGCTCTCAATTATATGGTTTCTTATAATTTGTTGACTTCCCTTCACAGCAATAGTGGGATGCTTCTAATGCAAGGCCTCATTCTCAGCGGTGTCATTTGACATAATTCTGCTGATTTCATTAATTTGTACAATGATATAAAAAGTGGGTTATGAACGAAAATATTGAATCATAATTCTTCAGGCAGTTTTATACTTAGATCACAGTCTTGTCAAGTCTGTGTCTGATACGGTTTAATTAATGCTTCCCTTACTTTATATTTGATTTTGATGTGTATGTGATAGATTCATACAACCCCAAGTGATCAGAAAGAGGCATTTGCCAGTGTCAGAGCCTGTGTCGAGGTCTCAGCTGGCTCTGTGTACACCCTAGATGAGGAAGGTGGGGATGGGTTATTAGAGGAATGTGAATCAGCTGTTAAGAAATCACCTACAGTAAATGAAGCTAATACTGTTTTCATTACACTGCACATGGTACCAAGATCAAATGAGTTTGGAAAGTTAAGTCAAACTGAGTATGACATCCCCTGTAATGCAACAGAGGGTTGTTCACAGCCTGTAGGTTTGCATTTGTTAGTGAGGTTTATTCATTCTTCCAGTGCAAAATCCTCATTTTTAGCAATCACCATCTGAAGGTCCCAGCTTTTTGTGAAACAATTAATATTTGCAGACACCTTTATTATTTGAGACAATCCAATAGGAAGGAAAGGAGACGGAGCATGTAATTGTTCTCGTAGGGACTGGTGGTGGGATCATGCTAACAGCAGAAGTAGTTAGGAAGGAAGCTCAAAAATCTTTTAGTTGAGATTTGCTCACAGATGGAACTGGCAGTGACAGCAGACGCTGGATCAGCTTCAGCCAGCGACAACTCTTTTTCTCCTGTTTCCCTGGGTAGCCTCCTTAATCAGTTAGGATGTACAGGTGTATTTCACCTTCCGTTCCTGGCTCGCTCCGAGTGCCTCGTGATGTTTCAAGCATCCTCAATGCTCTTCATTTCCTTAAGTGTTAATAAAAGAAATACCTGGTATCTGTAAGGTAGTGCTTGATGGGATAAAGTGCTTTGATAAGCTCTCAATTATATGGTTTCTTATAATTTGTTGACTTCCCTTCACAGCAATAGTGGGATGCTTCTAATGCAAGGCCTCATTCTCAGCGGTGTCATTTGACATAATTCTGCTGATTTCATTAATTTACACTCTGATTTGCCCCCCATTTTTTTTAATCAAGTCGATCACAATGATTGATTGACTAGGAAAATTGGTTTTATCATCCTTAGTCTCCAAATTGAATATTTGTAGCCGCTGGATTATGCTAATCCTGGCAGTATCCTCCTTTGGCTGATTTGCATTGCTGAACAGAACCGCCCTGGTCTTGTCCCCCCTCCGCCACCCCTGCAAATTAGGGGATTAAGCAAAGAGGTGCTTAAGCTTAGCACTCGATTGATACACATGGTTATGCAAATTGTGAAGGAAATAATGAGATTCTTGAAACTTAGCTTGAATATTGGACATCTTCAACATGAGAGCATACAGAAAATAGCAGTAGAGAGTGAAATTAAGGCCCAGTTATAGCAAAAAATCGTGATCTTGAGCCCATTTTGCTTAACTCTGCGCTGGGACAAAAAGCTCATCCTTTCTAGGCTGTTGTGCAAGACCACTCTTGAACAGCAAACCCTCCTTTTCCTTCTCATCTTCCAGTAAGAAAATTCTGCACCAACCGAAAACGAATGGCAAGTAGTGATAAGCAGGCTGATTTTATTTTTCTTGTACTGAATTTTACAGTAGTGTTGCTGCTGTTTGTGCTAATATCTCCTCAATAAAAACGTCTGTCTCTTTTCCTGCACTCGCTGTGCTGTTGTGAACGGTTCAGTTTGCCATGGAAGGTGACATGTGGCAATTAATAGAATCTCAGTCCAACGTGCCACCGAGTGCACTGAATTCACTTGAATTTCCTTTGAGGGTTTTTTCCTGCTCAGTAAGGGGAAGAGCTCTGGAGGGAGACGTGCCAGCCTGCTATCCAGGGATCAAACAGACGAGGAGTCATCTGTACTTGGTCATTTAATCTAGCGATTTCTTGCAACCTTGAGAGCCGTGTACCCCCTATGAGCAGGTGGGGGGAAACGAGTATGTTTTAAACACAGGCAGGAGGCAATAGCTTGTGTGATGTATACAAATGTTAAATAAACTATATCATTTACATTCATACATAGCAGGTGAAAGACGGAACAAAATGGCTGTGTCGTCTACCACAGGCTACAAGGGAGACTCAGTGTGTGATTAAATAATGAATAAAATATTATCGCAAATGATAATGTCATATTGTAAATAATTCCATTTGTTTACCCTACTCTGTCATTGAAGTTCATCTCCCTTGGAGACTTCTTTGACTTTTGATGCTGTTTTGCTTTGCATATGCTTATTTTTTTTTCCGCTTTCCACAGAACCTTCATAAAGGTTCACGAACCGACAGAACTAAGTGAATAATTCACAGCAAATAATTTCTTGGCTGAATTTAGCATCTTTATTTCTGCAAAATAGCCATACGCGTTATGTATGTTTTGCACTAATGTATTGTTAAATTATTTTTAAGTATGAATTCCCCTCAAGTCACCATCCTTCTATTTTTATGAATAGAATATAAAGCGTAGTCTGGAAATAGTTGACTTTTAAAATTAGTTTATTTGTGACTGAAGAAATACGTATTATTTTTGTTTCCTGCTTGGATGACTACAGTATTGCTACTGGTATAAATATGTCCAAACATAATATTAGGCAATGTGAATCTCAATTTTTAAGTTTATTTTTCTTGATTCATATTTAAGCTATTAAAGTTTGATCTCTCAAACGTTTTAGAAAGGGAACACGAGGCAGTCAAAAGAGATTTTGTGTCTCAGTCAAAAGAGATTTTGTGTCTTGCTCTAGAGAAATCATATGGAGGAATATATTTTAAGGAAGAAATAGTGCAATTATTATTAATGGTTTTTACTTGACTTTTACCTTGGGAAGTAGTATTTTTGGAGGTGACTACTGCATAAAAATACTAAATTATTCTTTCAGTGGATGAAGGGGGTGGGCATGTATATTGTGGATGTAAATCCAGACTAATGTTTACACCTGAATATTAATCGACAGATTGGAGTTTAGTGTAGGAGTATGTAGGGGATGTTAAAGCAATGCAATGCGTTTTATTGGGAAGTATCTCAGAAATCCCTTTTAACTTACTGTATTGGTCTGGAAATCATAAAGAAACGTTGATCGCTTGTCTCTGATAGAAGTGGTAGCTCTGCTGTACCAATAATCCCAGAATGTGCCTCCCCGCCCCCTTCTTCCATCCTCAGGAGTAAAATAGAAATACCTAGAAAGGAGCCGTTTGGGGGTGGACGGAACCTGGAGCATTGGGAATAGCAGGGACATAAGGCACTACGATCTACGTAGTGTCACCCACCAAAGACTTCCAATGAAAGAGTCTCCTGCTTTTGATCACTGAATACAGGATATTTTTTATAACAGAGGTCAAAAGGAAACCTCCAGAAAGAAAGATCTTTGTAGTCCAGCTAAGGATCCAAATCATTCTGTGTGTATTTGAAAGATGTAAAGTCAAGTCATGCTACCTGATCTACTTCTAGACAGTGCCACTAGTCAAACACCAGCTACCTCATTTCAGTTGTCTTTTTGGTAAAATTGGGGTAGTGACACCTGTATCAAGCTCCATCCATGGATAGGAAGTATAAAGTAAAAGCATTGCAACATAAAAAGTCGGAACTTTTTTCTACGCATATGAGACTTGTGGTATTCCTGGGCACGTATTTGATTAAGTAACTCTGTCTCAACTAAAACAGAGATCAGAGGGGGTTTTTTGTTTGTTTCTTTTTTTAGGTGCCAGCAGAAGATGCATGTCCTGCCTGAGAAAGCCAGGAGTTTCCTAAAGTCATAAAAAAGAAGGAAAAAAAATCCCAAGCTGTGATGAAGGATGATGACAAGGCAAGTCAAACTTCTCTTTTTGGCAGAGGCAAAAGTTTGCTAGATGTCTGCATTGATCCTTGCCTGGAAGTTACGTGTCTGGAAGTTTTGAAGGTTCAGGGAGAACTGAAGTACGTCAGTGAAGGTGGGTTTGGCATCCTCATAGGAATTTTGGGTTGAGTAGGCACTATAACCTGAGGCATTCTCAGACATGGCTGACTGCAAAAGGAAGCAGCATACTTACTCTGCAGCTCAGATGTGAGGCCTTTTGAATTCCTGGCTCTGGAGGCCTTTGCACTGCATCGCAGGCGATGTTTTGTTTCCAAGCCCATAAGGATGGGACTTGTGTAAAGAACTGATAATTTGCTCTGCTTTGAGTACACAAGCCAAAGCCTCTGCATGCAGGGAGACCTCAATATCAACGTCAAGATGTGAAGGTAGAAATAGTTTTTTCTTAATGTTTTATTACTGTATGGGACTTTTTGAATAACAATTAAATGAACCTCCGAGATGAGCTGAATAACGGTGAAACAAAACAAAGTCCACGCTGCATGCTGCCTGCTTCCCTGTCGTCTTAGAGCAACGTTTACTGTAGCTGCTGGGTAGTGTGGCAGGGAAATCTTCTCCTCATTTCCATTTCAAACTCTGCCTGCTCTGAGATGAGTATAAGCAGTCCTTCACTGCAGTTGTGCACTGCAGCATCTTTGCTCCTGCTCCCTCTCTTGGGGCTTGCTCCTTTGCTTGTCCAGCTGTTTGTGGCACTCTGCTTCCCAGCTGACGCAGAGGCACTGGAGCCCAGGCAGCTCTGCATAAGCACTCCAGTGCTCCCTCATTCAGAGGCACTTGTGGCTTTTTTGCTCAGACATCTGCGTTTAAGGAATGGAAATTAATGTCACTTGCATATAGATCTCTTTCAGTGATCTTTTGCAAGCATTTTCTGATTCTGTCTCTGGTTGGATGGGCTTGCAGATAAGCATTTGTACATTCAATGTTGTTGGTACAGATAGGCATCGTTATGCTCTTTCTATGCAAGCTGACAGCTTTCCCAAAGCTCAGGGAGTTAATCATACCAACAGCAAGCTTTTGAACCCAACTGATCATCCTGTCTGACGAGTATTTTTTCTAAAAGCAGGGAGGAATCTGTACTGGAGTTGGAAGCTAAACCCCGATCTCTTAAATCCCACTTTGTACCTGAATCACAAGCCCACAGCTGCGGCTTAATCCAGTCACTATGGGAACCTGATGGATTTCTTACCAAACTTCTCCCTCCAAAACCAAGCAAGACGACAAAAGCGAGAAAACTGTTGGGGCCTCAAAGTCAGAGACACCATAATTTAACACTGGAAGGATGCAGGGCTTGAGATTTGACAGCTATTTTTGCTGAGAATTGAATTCCTCACACAGACGTGGTGGGATTGGAGAAGATTGGGCAGACAGACTGCAAGTACACCGCTGTTTTGTAGGCACGGTTCCTCTTTCCATCCACACCCAAACCCCAGAAAAGAAATAGAAAGGAAGAAACTCAACGTAAGAAGGGCAAT
Source organism: Aptenodytes forsteri (assembly GCF_000699145.1). Lineage (NCBI taxonomy): Eukaryota > Metazoa > Chordata > Aves > Sphenisciformes > Spheniscidae > Aptenodytes > Aptenodytes forsteri. The sequence goes on along the minus strand of NW_008796165.1, from coordinate 11,223,300 downwards.
CAGGGTACATCTCAATCACAGAATCAATAGGATATTTGACAGCTTTATTCATCTCTTATCACCCACGAGTTAAGGACAGCAAAATGTCTGAGGCAGCCATTGTCAAATGGCTCAAGGTTTGCATCAAAGAAGCCTATTAAGCAGGAAGAGCTATTACTCTTGTAATAAATATGTGACACGGGAGAGCTGGTAAGAGATTGGGGCCAGGAAAAATGGTTTAGTCAAATGTGTCGGGTCACACTGACAAAAGGTTAACACCCTGTCACATGGCACATGTCGGTACCAAATTCAGGAACTATTAACACCTCCAGCAAGGCTCCCTCTCGTATGAGGTACAGTAACCATAGATGCTTTAATGATCTTACACATGAAGGAATATGTAAAGCAGCTTAAGTCTCATTCTTTAGCTATTACAAGCTTGATCTCCTAGAATTAGACAAAAACTTTAATCGCTGTCTCACTGCTGTGGTTTGCCAGCTCACACAAAGCTTTATTCCTTGCCAGGGATTAATTTTGCTGTTTGGTGACATCCCATTGAAAGAGTGGACAAGAAGAGCAAGAAAGATATCTATACACAGATGGCAATTCTCCTTCCTGAACATTGCCCAGCAGGCCAGTCACCTATTGACAGAGCTGGGTTAGGTCAGAGCTTCCAAGATAAATACTTAGCATCAAACTGTGAACAAAAAGGGAAGTTTGATCTACGGTGGCTGTAAGCCGTCACTCAGAAGTATTTCTGCCTTCAAAGTCCGTTTTCAAGCAGCGAGAGCAGACATCTACTCTTCCTCCCCGCACAGGAGAGACAGCAGCCAGGAAGGAAACCTCTTGTGGGACAGCCGGGCAGAACTGGCCAAGGAAAAGAAGTCAGCCTGGGAAGGAAGTGCAATGCCACATCCCGCTGGGCCCAGAACAGCTCTTAGTGTCTACACTTGATCCGAGAGACCTACCTCTGCTGGCCAAAGACGCGTAAATCTTCGCAGCTGCTGCCTGTTGCCTGGCCACCGCTGGAGAGGGACGATGCTGCCCAGCCTGGGCGACGGTTCAAGTCTCCCCTTCCCCAAAACCCGCTTTTGGCCCCCCCCCCCCCCCCGCCACGAAGCCGGCAGTGATGACCAGCCCGGCCCCTCTAC
>NW_008796165.1:11214430-11221328 GCF_000699145.1 Aptenodytes forsteri | reverse complement strand
TGGCGCGGCGCGGCGGGCGGCAGCGGAGGAGCCGCCGAGGAGGCGGGGAGGGATGCCCGGCCAGCCCGGTGCCTCCTCGACTGCCAGCGAGGGCGAAGTCGGCGAGAACTGCGCGATTGGGACGTGCGAGCGGGGAGATGCGAACCGCGGCTCTCCTCGGAGAACCCGCTGTTTCGGTGGCGTGTGGAATAATTTAACACTTCAGAGCCGGGCAAAGCCAACTTAGAGCTGTAGCGAGCATCTTCGCGGCCGTAGTGGGAATGAACGTGAGACACCGGTTTCTTTCTTATTTCTCTGTGTGCGTGTGACTCTTCAGCAGGGTTTTCTTTCCGTCCACCTATGCGTGCGCAGCCTGGAAGGAGCAACTTGAACCAGCCGTCTTCTGTTGGTTTAATATTTGCAACCCGAATAAATACTTCGTTGCCCTTCAGCCTTTTTCTCAACGCCTTCTTGTAATGTAGATGATTAATCGGTTAGGTTACTGGCCAATTAGGCATAACCTTGTAGGAAAATAATTATGCAAGGATATATGGGGTTTGCCTAGTGATGTGATGCAGTATACACCCAGATTTTAGTAGCTGTTTCCCAATGTGTGCAAATTCAGTGCGTTCTTGATTTCGAATGAAAACCAAAGTGTAATGACAAATATGTTGTTACTTCCAGTAGAAGAATATAATTTTCTTTGCCAGTGAAATATATGGCAGCTTTAAAGTGAAATGGGGAGGTATAGAGAGGATAGATAGGGGCTGTTTCCTCTGGTCAGTCACAAAATGTTTTTCTCCCTTTTAAATATGGTCTTTCTAGTGCTGCTGGTTGCTTTGAATGCTTTGGAGAAATGAATTTCATTTTGATGCCCTAGGAGTCTCATGAGAAGAGGTGCACTGCTATGTCTTTTGAGGATAGTCGTTTTAAGTGATCTTGTTAAATAATGCTATTATTAAATGAGTGCAAATTGAAGCAAATGTATTTTGCAATAAGTTGTGTTTCTGAGCTAAATTTCTTTTTATGACTAGAGAGGCTTTTGCACTGCAGTATTACAATACAGCCATATTAAAAAGGTCCTTGGAGCAAATAACCCTCTAATGCTGCAGCTACGTTTTCAGTAGACTTCAGTAGTTCTATGGAAAATAATTATGTTGGATTTAAGGAATCTGGGCTGAATTGACTGTGCTTTTTTAATTGTGGTGTTAAACTGCCTGTAGGTATTCATGTGAGTGGTAAATCTAAACCCAAAATCTAAAAAACCAAAAGCCCCAAACCCAAAGTTTTAATCTGAATTAAATAATTTTTCTCTCTTTTTTGCAACAGGTTCTTTTTGTCTCCCCCCCCCCCCCCTTCCCCCTTTCTTCTTCCTTTAATTGACAGTGTGGTCTCCTGCTTGAATGTATTTCCTTAACTAAGTAGAGTGCAGTGGTACATGATGCCATCATTCTCTTCTGTGTATGGTTTACTCTGTCTGTGATGCTGCAAGGAAAACTAGAGATAAAAGGGAAGAGGATTCCTGAGGTGGTTGATGTTGGCAAATTGAGTGAGGAAGGTTTATTCTGAGGAATGCCAACACATTTTAGATGGTGGTTTCTGTGGGATGTAATGCTGAAATCGCAGCATAGGTCAGCACGTATCCTTCAGCGATCTCGCACCAAATTCTCTGGTGCGTACTTGGAAGGTGTGAAAAGCAGGCATGGAACTAAGCTGCTTACCTTCTAATGTCAATATTTGGTGCTAAAAATTTAATTTTGAGTGGAAGACAAGCAGGTTGCTTACTTCTCTCTAACTGCAGCTCTTCATTACTGGTTTTTGTTTGCTCTAGTAAACAAACATGTAGCTGTTAAAATTGAATTAAATGTATAAACTGCTTGAACCCGAGAGGGGAGAATGACTCTGTTTGTTTTAAATAATAAATACAAAATTAAAATATCGTACCACTGACTGGCTGAAGTACAGCTTTGGCCTGATCACTCAAGCAGTGTTCTGAATAAACCCTCTGTGTCCAGCACCCTTCTCCTGGATTGGAGAATGGAAGTTCTTGGGGTGACTTGCAGGGTGATGCCTGCTTGACTGACAGACGCTTATTGCAGAGCAGCACTCGGTACTCTCTAATTTTGCCTCTATAATGATTTCCTCCAGCAAGCTGACAGAGAATTAAAATGTTTATGTCAGGTTTTGGAGGGGTTCATCAGGATGCAGAGGGCAGGGTAGGGAAATCCTTCCACTATTAGATCTTTCTAATCCCAAGCTTCTGTTCCTGTAGTCATGCTAATTTTTTACTGATTGGTGTGGCAGTGACTGCTGTGTTTCAGAGCATGGTAATGCTAACGTTTCTACTCCAGATAGGGTAGTCTTAAAAAAAATATTAAAGTGGGAAGGAAGGAGTGGCTGAAAGAGACATCTTACTCCAGTCTTTTTTCAGGTTGTTTGTGAAACTGAGGCCTTTGAACAGTTGTACGCTTCTGAAATTAAATTTCAGTGAAAGGTCTAAGCTTTCAATCCTGTGTTTACCGTAGAAATCCCAGGTAATCTTGAGCACTACTTATCATAAGGATGTGCACTTCAGTGTTCTCCAGCTCAAGCCCATTTCTCCACTGGAATGAAACTATGGGAACAGATGAGTATTATGGTTGAGGATGGGTGTCGTTTCCCATGTTGATGTCAACTATTGTGTGCAGAAAGAGCCGAGCTGGAGTCAAGACTGGTACCCAGAATGGCAGTACATGAGCAGCAGAAAATTGAGTCAGTTACTTCTGATGATCAGCTTTCTCCTTACCAACTTCGTATCTGTGCTGCTTATCAGGAACATAGTCTGTGTTTCTTTAGCTATATGATTCTGACATAAAAATCCTTTGCAGATCCATCTGTGCTCATCAGATGAGCCTAATTCATGCTTGTGCCTGATATTCACCCTCTGGTACCAACCTTTAATTTCACCACTCAATTCCATACCTTAGTACTAGGAGTGTTTGCCACTGAAGTAGGATGCTATTGGAGGTCCCGCATCACTCCCTTCCACACTTTGTGTAGGGAAGTAGGCATGATGTTGCAACTAACCCAGCCTGGAGCTGGCAAATATGGATGCTTTCACAGTGACGCCTATTAAGTGAATTCACTGTCTGCAAGGGGGAAGGGAGAAGGGTTATGGTACTCATGAGGAAATACCAAAATGACTGTATTCTCTGTGTTCCCCATTCATCTGATTGCAGGCTGCCTACAATTGCTCTCTCAGATTTTTAAGGATGTCCTTTTGCTATCAGAGCTCTAAAGAATGAAGTAGGTGGCATGTTTGTGGCTTTATGCTTTACCAGGGATGCAGAAGCAGGCTGGAAATGAAAACAAGCCATTCTCAACTGTTGCTAACAATTCTTGGAAGAGGGAATGAGAAGTATTCTTTTGAGTAACCTGGATAGCAGATGGAAATGACCCTTTACACAGTGTCTATAAAACAGCATTTTGGATAAAATGGTTCTATTTCAGGAAGTGCAGAGGGCAAAGAACCTAAGCAGTATTGACAATCGTTTTGGGATTGTTCTACAAGAAAGTCAAAGGCTTGTCAGGTTTTGCTTTTATGCACATAAATCACTTTTGTTCCTCCTGTTCCGTAAAATGCATTGGGTCAGGACTTTTCAGTTTGCCTCCATAGTATTGTGAGTACTTACAGTAGAGTACACATAATAAACAACAGGAGATTCATATTTCACAGCGCTTTCATTTTTCATCAGTATGCCAAGTTAAAGAACCTCCAACTTTCCTTTAAAACAGCGTGAAAATTGTGCAAGCCGGTTAAAAGTGAGGAGAATACGTTCTGATACTGCTCTCTCATATCTGCAGATTGATGTGTTCAACAGCCAACTTCTTTGATTCTTGTAACATTTAAATGTGAGTGACTTAGTGGAAAAATACTGTATGAATATTTACTCCTGTTTTAATGTAGCAGAAGTCAAAGCAACTGCATCTGGTTCCTTAAGCTGAGGATATGGCCCAGCAAAGGTCTTTTCTAATTGGTAGGAGGCTGGGTTTGATACCCTAACCCTTCCTTGCAGGGCAATATTTTAGGAAAAAAAAAACTTACTAACATCAGTGGGATTTCTCATTTGAAAAGTTAAATACTCCTCAGTGAGAGGTGAGGGTATTACTCCGTCTCACAGAGCATTTTCTCTCACTAATGTATACAAAATGTATGTTGGGATTGCCCAACACTGGTAATTCACGCACCTCTGGAGTGGAATACAGCAGCCATTCTGGGCTAGAAATATTGTGCAGGAGGGGTTTGGGGAAGAGAAATGAAGAAAAACTAATCCAATTGAAACTGCAAGGGGAGTTTAGGAAGCAGAATGCAATTATCCTAGTTGGATATTGGCCAGGACGTGTTAGTTAACATTTTTACTCTTGCAAGAATTGTCATGGGATCTTTAATGACGATGAATGGCCAGGGCTCTATTTTACATCTCATTTGAAAGCCTGAGCTTTCACTTCTTCGTCATGAGGATGAAGTGAATGCCTTGCCTTCCTTCAGGATATGTTGCTTTGGTAACGTGCATTCCACACCTCACGGGCCCAAGGCTCTCCAGGCACACCTGCCTTGCAACTCTGTGTGTCCAGGGGTTTTCTTCACCTTGAGCTGCTAAGCCAAAAGGAAATGAAGACACTCAGCATTACTTGATATTTCCTTTCTACTTAACTTCCTTTCTGTGGAGGGGTAGCTAAAGGTGGTCTTACACCATCACTCCTCCCTTCCCTGGAATTTTGTCAGGTTAGGACTAGTCTCTTTGCATGCATATTATTAGTTGCAGGTTCTTCTAAACCGTGTCAACCCTAGTTATCATGGTTGAGTGTTATATGACACAATGGACCTTGGTAACTCCAGGTGGTCTTTATAGTGGGTTGTGTCAATACATAGAAGTCATTGCAATTACTTGTTTCAGGGACTAATAAGGCCTTTTTTGTGAGACCACACATCAAAGCCCAGTTCCAATTTAGGTAACTATGGAGAAGTCCCCCTTCAGTTCAAGTTGACCATGGCATATTTCCCTCTCCTTCTAGTATGCTGGCTCTCGCCCCTGTTTTATGAGGACCAGTGGATGGAAGAATCATCTGTCCATAGTAAACAGATGATAAATCTTACTGAAACTGCTGTTTCAGGAGAAAGGAGTTGATGTGTAAAATATTTTCTTCTCTATAATCACTATTTTCCTTTTAGCTATCTGAACTTGAATCTTTTCCAAAAAAAGAAAAAGCACCTCTTCTCTGTAAAAAGTCACTGTCCGGTTACAAATGTGTTTTAGTGGCAGTGCTTTTTGGTATTCAGGTTGGAAAAGGAGTGGGATGGCAGTATGCTTCTCAGGGGGAGAAGAGACTTCATGTTATTTTGGAGGTTTAGGGATGGTGCGTTTGCTGTGATTCAGTCAAAATATGGTCTGGGAACTTGGAGGATTGCTCTGTATCTACTGGGCTACCTTTCAGTCTGTTTATCAAAGTGCTTGCAGCCTATCTTAGAGGTCATGAAGCAGTGGCAGATGCTGAGAGATAAAATTAGATATGCATCCAGACTTTAATGTATAATTTTATTAACAAAATATGAAGAGGAATGTAATAGTAGATACTTTTTTTTTTCTTTTCTAGTGGAAGACCTGTCCTGAGATTTTATCTTCCTGCAAGCTAAAACATAAGGAGGCTATGCTTCTAAGCTACCTATGTCGCTAATAGTCATGTGCAACACAGATCATTAAAAGACAACAGGGTTAATACTCTCCTTATAGCAAAGATTTTTGCTATTTATATAGAAATTTCCCCCAAAACTCTCATGATAACATCAATGTCAGTAATTTAAAATGCTGTTTCAAAATAATTCAAAATATACATAATGTATAAAGTGATCCATTTTGCATGCAAGTATTTCCTTTCTGTGTTTTCAGGTGGACAGTTTGGATTCTTTTGTAGTCTATGGAAGAATGGTTAAAGCCACTATCTACATCCATGTGTCTTGAATTTCTGGTTAAAAGTAAAGAGCTGACCACCCCAAGCTGTGTTACTCAGGCTTATGGTGCAGTTTCTACAGAATTTTTGGGGTTTCACAGGGGCAGTTGCGAGTGCTTGGGAGAGTCTCATCATTCTGTTACTGCCTGTCAGAGTTGCCTTAACATACAGGTGGGTCTTCAATTATGCTGATCTCCTCTTAGGATGTGAATCAAAATCCCAATTCTGAGCTTTTTAAGATGTTCAGAGTATGTGGAATGTCATGTTAAGGAACAAAATGAATCTTCATCGTCATCCAGAAGCCTGGGAGGAAACCACTCTTCCTTAACTTTGTAAAATAACAATGTCTTTGGTCGAAAGCTTCTTAGATGACTGTGTAAGGCCAGATTTTGTCCGTCGTAAATAAATTGAATGAGCTTAGGGACTTCACATGTAAACAAAGTGCCCATTCCATCTGCCTCTGTGGCTTGACCCACAAAGTAACAACAAACGCTTCCCCTGCTTGAAAGAATTTGATGAATATATTATGTTGGTCAGGTGTAAAGCTGTGATCTGTGACATTTCATGCCTCATGTGGGCATTATGCTGTCATGCGGCACAGTGGGCTGCATTAATAGAGTCTTTTGGGGATAAAGAGAGAGAGAGAATATGGACAGAAACTGTTGTTAGGCAAAACAAATTATAGAGTAGCTCATCCAGTGTGAGAAGGATTGTGAGTGATGTAGTTTCAAACGTAATTTTTTCAGTAATTGTGCTGTTTGAATTGTGACCTACTTTAATAACATTCTATAATTTTTAATATTTCTTTATTAATTACATTTTATACACACTCAGGTGGTTTACTGCAAGCTGTGTGGAAATTACAGTGAAGGTCAAGTGCTTTTTGTGAAGATAACTTATTACTGAAAATATTAACTTGTTGTCATTATTG
>NW_008796165.1:11193797-11214405 GCF_000699145.1 Aptenodytes forsteri | reverse complement strand
GATTTTAGATTTTATTTGTCTGGTGAATGAAGAGATGATGTCGGGCCAAGTGTGTGGTTACTGTCAATAGACCAAAGTCCCTCCAGTCATAGGTCTGAATGTACATGATCACTGAACAAGTCTCACTTCAAATTGCTGCAAGCTGTGTGGAAATTACAGTGAAGGTCAAGTGCTTTTTGTGAAGATAACTTATTACTGAAAATATTAACTTGTTGTCATTATTCTTTTCCAATGTGAGATTTTATTTGTCTGGTGAATGAAGAGATGATGTCGGGCCTGTGTTAAAGTGTGTGGTTACTGTCAATAGACCAAAGTCCCTCCAGTCATAGGTCTGAGATGTACATGATCACTGGACAAGTCTCACTTCAAATTGATTTATTTTTCCCTACACTATTAAGCTGGTACAGGCCCTTATTGGAAACATCTTTCAGATTAGGACTGGTTTATATAGATTTAACGTTTAAATGCCTTCAGTTAGCTGAAGCTAAACTGAAAATTGCAACTTTACTATTGAAATAACCATGCCTACACACGGTTTTGCAGCCTTTCAAATGAGCTTAAATTCATGGTTTAGATTGTATTAGCTCAATATTTTTCATGTGGAAAAGGCTTTGTGGCTTGGTCCACAGGAGGAATATGTAGAGTTGGAGTCAAGCCTTGGTTAGGGTTGAGAGTATGTTCTTTATTGCTAATGCTGGTGTCACTTCAGTTAAATCACAAGTTCTCTATAGCAGTTATCCATACAAATGACCTTCCCACAGTTGCCCCGTGGTTAGTGGACATGTAATTGTGAATTGTATGCGAGAGTGTGCAAAAACGTGTCCTGGGATCTGAACATCAGGATCTCCAGCTTCTCAAATCAAATCCCACTTTGGTGCAGCGTATGCATTACTTGGCTTAGAGCTATGAAAAGACATACTGCTGGAAAAAAGAAAGCTTTTCAGCATCTCCGCTGTCTTTACAAAGCGTAACAGACATGTTGGATACTAACGCATCATTTCTTACACATTATCGAAATAGAATAGTTTTATGTAAAGGTCAGCTGTGCTTAGTGCCTAAAATGTTCCAGTTTTTATTATGCGTATTTGAGGTTCCTTTTAGGAATCAAGTATAGAAAGTGTAGAAAGAAAACAGAAGGGTTGCAGTGAATATTCACCATTTTGTCTGTTGCAGCAGGTCAGGGGTTGAAGTGTTACCATCTTTCTTTTTGTGTGACCAAAATCCTAGCCTGCTGGTTTGATGTGGTGGACCTAAAGGCTTCCCTGATCCAAACCCAGAGAGATCTCAACTTAGAAGTCATCAGTGTCTAATTTTCCTTTTGAGCTGTGTAATTTGAATTCTGTATAGTCATGTCTTCTAAGTATAATATGGAAGAAAACTGGAGTAATTAGGTAAATATCCTGCTTTTAAAGGTTCTGGACTGCTGTGCTAGGTTTGGGTTGGACAAATAAGTTAGGAAGACAAGAACTGTTTTACAGAAATAGAAGTGAGAGGTTTTTTGCTGAATGTCTATTTTCTGAGTGCAATTGAGCTACCGTAGACAAAGATTTCATGTATCTTCAGCATAAAAAAGAGGTAGTGGAACAGGAGAAGGTTAGCCCAGAAAAGAGACCACTTATGATAGAGACCTATTAAAACCATAGGGAGAACTGAATGAGGAATTGTCTTTTCCAATAAGTTAAGTGAAGGGTGTCATACGACACGAGCAAGCAGCAGATACGGAACAAGTTAAGACACTTCATACAAGGTGGTGTTATGCAGGAAAGCTCAGTGCCTTGGGATGTTGCAGGTGCTAACAGCTTACACAGACCAAACAATCTTCTGGAAAAGTTTGTGGTAGAACTGAGGACTGTTGCATGGGGTGATACTGCTTCTGGCGTGGAAATGCCAGGTTCAAAAATGTCTGGAGGCTGGAAATGTGTTGTGGTGATTTATCACAATATGTGTCTGCTCTTGGTGACTGCCAAAGAGTCAAGGTTACTGAATATAGGGCCAGCTGGCCCATTGCTCCGAGCCAGATGGGCTTTCTTACGTGTAGGTGAAGAACTTAGCCAAAAGCCAGTGCAGGACAGTACACCATCTCCTCTCTCCTGCTGTCATCCGGGTTTCTCTTGAGTTAAAGGTGTTTGAGCTGGACTAGAGCATGGGAGACGGTAGTTCTTTCTAAGAGACAGGCATCGGTGTTGGAGGAAAGGTGTTAAGTTGTAGCAAGGCACTCAGTGTTGCAAAGGTGTAGAAAACTGAGGTGGTTCCTTGTGCAGGTGACTGACTTTGCTGTAGTTTTTACCAGTGACTTTGGTTTAAGCCTGTTATTTCACTTATCTGGTGATACGTGCTCTACCCTTGCTGTTTGATAGTGTAATGATCTGTCTGTTGGAGTTGCTTGTTCTTAGCTAATACTTGTTATGTATATCTGTATCCATCTGTATCTGGCTGTACAGCTGAAGGAAGCTTGTAAAGTGACCCAGCAGAATTTTAAATGTATATATTTAAAAAAAAAAAAAGTAAGTAGTGTCCTGGTATAAAGTGTTGAAATGAGAACTTGGAAAGTGAATGTGCTTTCTGAAAGGAGAGCAAGGACAGATGAGGATTGCAGAGGAGGCATGCTGTGTATCAGCACGAGGGCCAAGTGAATCGCCCTAAAGACAGGTCAGTCCTACTCTTCCGACCTATTTCTCTACAGGCCATGAATGTGCTGGTTGTGATAGCAGATGCTGGTCTATCCTGAGCACCAGAGATTGAAATAAGATGTGCAGCTTTGTCAGACAACCATTCCAGCTCCTTAGTCTTTAAAACATCATCTTTTCAGTTTAAAAATCTTGCAAATTTAAACAATCTGTGCTTTTCTGAGTTTAGAAACCATTATATTGCATTTAGGTCATGTTTAAAGCTTTGTTCCAAGCTCATGGGATGGAAACTCCAATTCATTTTTATTGGAAGTGGAGAATCTTGAGTAATTGCTTGACTACAGGAATTAGGGCTTAAGAATGCTAAATATCATGAGACTTGTGATAAAATCTTAAGAGTGGGCAACACTGTATAAGCCACTGAACAGCTGGCAGATTGTAATTAGGTTTGATCATTATCAACTTGAGCTAGATTTGCACAGGTTACCTAGACATGAAAAGGCACGTGTACCGTTACCAATCCCGCGAACAACGCCATCCTCCAGTTGTATAGTTCCTTGATGATGGTGGTATGGAGTGATCAGGCATTTTTTTTCTTTCCTTTACCGTTTACTTTGCACAAGCTCAAGTTATCTAGTGCCTATTCACAGGAGACCAGGCATTCTTCCCATGTGGAGGAGTGATCTAGGCTGAGTATCGCTGTTGATCCTGGAGGTTATGGTTTGCCCAGTTCATTCTGATTCTGGAGACCAAGGAAGGCCCTTTAATTCTAAATGGCTGTCTTACTTTGAAATAGATTGTTTTTCTGTGGAAATACTTGTCTGTTCCTGTAACTTTCTGTGCACAAATTTTGAAGAAATAAAATATTAATCTGGTAGCAAGAATGTCACCTTGTGCAGGGTACACTTGTTCTAGGGTACAATGATATTTGTTAGTGGGAGGACCTGGACTAGAGTTTATTAATAATTTCACTTATTACAGACTCTGTTGCCTTCAGATTATCACTTCAAGTGTAAATGCACGGTGGAGTTGACGCATGGCAACATTTAAAAAGCAAAGTTCAGATACTGTAATTGTGCAGTGTAGTCGCTTGGAATTGTTTAATAAAAGAGCCATATGAAAAGGTTCCTCTTACTCTAATTTCATTAATAATGTATTTTTGCAATTGGCTGGAGACATTTGGCTGACAACTTTTCTTTCAGTATGTTGTGGAACAAATCAGTAACTGACTAAGATTTCATCATTGGAATCATGGCTGCTAAGAATTTCACAGTGACAAGGAGATCATATAGCCCTTATTTTAAAAGTACAAATTAGGGAATGGAATAGCATTTTTTACCTGTCAGTGGATGTGAACAGATAGGAACAGAGATTGGCACAATTGTGCTTTTGAAGGAGAGTGGCATGTCCATCGAAGCTAGTTAATTCATTCTTTTGATATGTATCCTGATTTATTTTCCCCCCCTTTATTGAAGAAGCAGTATAAACACATGCTCACTGATGTGCACTTCAGTCTTCCAAAGAATTTCACGAGAGCAGTTTATGAAACAGCCAGCCTTTTTTGCCAGCGAGATTTCTCTTCCTACTTCTGCCTATTAGTTGCAAACATCATATTTTACCTTGCAAATGTCAGATGCTGGCTCTCTAGTTCTGTTCACCTTTGCTTCCCCTGCAGCTCCCACATCTGATTGGGCTCTCAGCTCCGCAGTTGCCTGGCTAACTTGCTTTCTGCCTCATTTACTCCCCAATGACCGCTGAACGACGTTCCCTGAATTCAGGACCAGCTCAACTTTGTGACTGGCTGCTCAGGATGCTGCAGAAGCAGTGTGTTTAGTGACTTCTCTTTAAAGATGTATAGCCATACATCTTTTGAATTGTAAAGGTAGATTTCATTAGCTTCATCGGAAGGAAGGAATGAACACTGGGGAAAAAAAATACCGCTAAGTCTACTGTAAGAAAGTCCAGCTAAATGATTCAGCATAGCGGAGCTAGTGCTGAGTATGGGTAAGTGTTGGTACGCTTGCTGTGTGCTTTACTGAAGCTAAAGCAGAAGTTCATGGTTACCTGATATATCCTGAACATTTGTTACAAATACCGAACCAAGCCACATGTTGAATCACTTGTGTTGTTTGGTACTTTGCACTTGAAGAAGTGTATGCCAAGGTTTTGGAGAGGTTTAACATTTTTTTTTTGTCTGAGCTTGAGACCTTCTTTAGAGTAAACCTAAGGCAACTTGAGACCACTGTCGTCTTAGGGTTTTGAGCTCTTTTCAGCACGACGCTCGCAGTGACACTGAACACAAGTTAGGAGTGTGAGCTGTGAGTGCTGTTCCCCGTAAGTTGTTTTTCTCAGTGCAATATTGTGTATTCAGTCCTTGGTGGCTCAGAAGTGAGACTCTTGGACTGATTCTCTTCTCACAGGTACACCTGCATCTTTGTGGGCCCTCATTAATCTGGTGATGGCTGACTTTAAGCCTGTGGGAAGATGAACAAGTGTGTGAGTGCGGCATTTTTTAGTTCCTTTTGTTAAGGTTCTGCTCAGTCAGATTTGAATCTTTTTCAATGGAGACTTGTATGGGCAGATTATGGTGTTTTTTTCCATGTGCTTATTTGTAACATCTTTCTTCCATCATATTTAAGGCCCTTTTTAAAACCCTGGGTGGGTGTATCCTGACTCTCTTGAAGTCCAGGGAGAGCACTGCGATGGCCTACCTTGTGTACTGTCTTAACAAAAAAAAACCCCTTTCATGTGTATATCTCACCTATTGTTTTTATCAATTTTCCCACCTAACTAAAAGGTCTGTGCTGGTTTCAGAATCCCAGTTTCTTAATGTTGGAAAGTAGCTGGTATTTTTGCCTTAAAGGTCTTATAAATACTATGCTAACAGCAAATAAACAAAATGCTACATAAACTCAAGTAATTTTGACTTAATTCCTTAGCTAATTGGGCCAACTAATAAAGTAAAATTGGGGCTGAGATATGGCGTTCATGTGCTTTGCTGTATTCTGTGGACATCTGAATTATAATTTTAATGTTGGTTATCTTGTAGGTGGCACATTATTTTAGTGCTCAGCATTGAAACCAGATAGCTGCTTGTGCATATTTTGGAGGAAGGGAGAGACAACAGAACTGGACAGTGATCTTTTTTGGTGTTTTTCTTTTGGAGGAGGCTGAATTTGAGACTAACTTGGCACTGCTCAGTAGCAGAGGAACTTGCAGTGATGCTGCAGTTTTGCTGGTGCCACTGCAGACACAAAGGCTAAAACAAATCAAAATGAACTGAGAAGAGCAGATGGGGCAAGTGAGAAGTTGGGAAATCATTCAAAGTGTTAGACACTGAACGATTTCAATTTTCCCGAGACAAGCGGGTGCTGTGGCACAACATGGCTCTTTTTGACACTCAACACACGTGAGACAATTTTGGAATAAAAGCTGCATCAGGTGCTCTGTTTCCAAATTTTCCTGCCTGAGGGAGAGTGTTTGCATTTGGCAAGGATATCTGTGAACGGGGGGTGGGGTGGTGGAAACAAGCTTATAAATCCTTTCAGGTGTTTTGTTACCACTCTGAGCATAGTGTGTCTGTACAAGACATGGGTGAAGTTCCTCCTTTTGAGGCAAAAATGGAATTTTTAGGGATATTACAAGGCAGTGGGAGTCAAAGAAATCAGACAGAGATACCTCCTTTCTTCTTAAAAATGTTGTCTTGATTTTAATGTCTTCCTTAAAGGATACAATTTTCCTCTAGGATGGGAGTACCCAAAAGAGTAAATGCCTCACTTTGATAAATATGAATGTTGGAAATTTGGGCGTCTTCGTGTGTCCAAAACCCAAGCAGCGACCCTTGGAGATGGGACAAAATGGCTCTGTCTCCCAGTCTTTTCAGTCCTTAGTGATGGTTTTGCCTTGTGCTAGCAGTGGATTTTTGGGGTGCCGCCTTACTAGAAGCTCAGGTAAGCCTGTTGCTATGGCCTAAGCTTAGTGTTTCCCCTGCTTACACTGTTTAAAAAAGCTGCAGTACTAAAAAGTATAGGGAGTGGGTAATTTTGAGGGTGGAAATGCTAAGGTCTGAACTTGCATGCTCTGACAGCATCAGCTAAACTATCCTTCATCAATAATGAATCTACAGAAATTCCTCAGAATATGTGACCTCTATTCCTCTGTAACATTGCTCTTCTGTTTAAGATTCCCCTTTAAGGGATTTGGCTTCTTTTAAAAGTAGGGAAATGAGATATAAAGAATTCTCTTCCCATCCGGTAATTGCAGCCTAAACACGATTTTGCAGTATTCATTGTTTATAACTGCATAAATAGACTGTAGATAACTCATGCTTTAAATGCTATGGGGCATAGAAAAGTTGGGTGTAGGAAGAATGTGTATGATAAGGCATAGTTCCAGCAGAAAGAAAAGGAACTTAAAAAGCAGTTGGATTCTTTCCATCTACCCTACAAAGAAGAAAATTGGTTTGCAGGAAATATAGGTCATGGCACTGTTCTGGCATCTTGATGTTACTGTTTTGTAAGTACAGTGTATTGCTTGCAGCATGATTTGGGACTCCCATTAGAGCTGTTCTTTGCTGTCAGACTTAAAGGCCATTTAATATCCCTTATCTGATCTAACGCACTCCTCCTTACACAGAGAAAGAAAATTTAGAAGGTGGTATGAGTTTGGTGGGTTTTTTGTCTTTGGTTTTTTTTAAATTAAGTTTGTGAAAGCCACTTTGGAGACTCTTCCTGCTGTTGCACCCAAAAGTCAGTTACTTCAATAAGGACCCAAGGATCAGGGATGCACCGTGAATGGGGCAGTGAAACTAAATTCTTCTCCCCTCTCCATGGTAAAACACAGAAGAAAATGAAACCTTGTGATGTTGTGCCACAGGTTTTTACACATACAAGCTTATTACTGGAGAAAAGCCTTGGCTTTTTGAACATGACATTCACCTTGGATTATGAGATTAATCTAATTTCTTTGTGTTAGAAAAGATATTAAAGGCAGCTGCATTCTGTGAGTCAGGTTGTCTGTATTCTCCTCTGTTTGTGTCCAGCACCAGGACATGGTCAGTGGTGTTTGCCGGAACAGGAGAATAAGGCCGACAGTATCTCTGTGGGGAAGGGAGGCAACACTGCTCCCATCTTGGAAATTGTGGCACTGAAATGTAGAGAAAGTAAATGATTTTTCTGCATACTTCTATACAGCTGGCTACTGTGAACAATACAGAGGCCAAGATGAAAACAGAAGGGTGGACAGGAAATTTGGGCGAGGAACTGTAGCTACACTGTGGTTTTTGCTTGTTTGCTTTTGAGGTGCGATGCAGTGGCATAAGCACAATGATGTGATTCATCTCCTCAACCCACTGTGACAGTGCTCGCTCTCTTCTGTTCTTTACCTGTCTTCTGGTAAAACAGAAAAAATAACGTTTAGCTTTCTGGTACAATGCAATGTGGTGCAGCTTTGGAGAAGGATGGAGAGAGAGAGAGATAATCCCCTCCCCCCCCCCAAGTTCGTTTGAGATGTTCTTTGTATTCTCCAGCTTTCATAACCTTGGGTCTGCCTTATAGTGGTAGGGATGCTGGCAGCCTTCTCGTATCCATCCCCCAGTACTTCTGTAGTTTTAGCAATTACGTATGTTGCATATAAATACACCTGACTTGCTAAAACTGCTTCATATTCACATGTGTTTTCTTTTTAAATGTTTTATCTCAAATGAGACTGGAGGGTAACAAATTCATGAAATCGGATGAAATCAAGGTCAGTCTTGCCTCTCCCTCGTCCTGTCCTATGATCCCCTGTGGCTCATGCAGTTTGTTGCAGGTACAGGACTCTCTCAAGCTTGTTGTACCGAGTAGGGCTGCAGTGAATTGAAACCCTTTTGTTTTAGCTGAAGTTCTAGCAAGTTATTGCTGCTCAATCTGGATATTTTCAGGCGTGACAAAGATATAAGAATGCAGCTACAGATTTTTATTGCTGCCCCATGTATTTCCAGTGTGGTGTTATTACTTTGGAGTTCATTAGGAACAAACAAAACCAGTGGAAAGCATACTGCTTGTAATGCAGTGCTGCACAGCACGGCTCGCTCTCTGCTGGCTGATGAAATGGCTGAGCTTTGGAATAAGCAGGATCCCAACAGTTTCCGCTGCAGCTTGCCTGAAGATTTCCTAAACCCCTAACCACTTTCATTCATTATCTGCTGGTACACTTGGATAAGAAACAGGCTTTTTTTTAAACAGGCAATCAGGAAAATTTCCTGTGGTGACAAGTAGGTTTTTCTTTTGGGTTGATCTAAGTATCAAACCAGTCTTACTGTTTCTTAGTTTCTTCTTATCACTTAAAGCAGGATTTGGAGGACTGATTCTTTGCATCCTAAACAAGGTGGTTGTGCGTGTGTGTGGTTTGTTTGGGTTTTTTAATCAAAAAAATACTTTGTGGATTACTCTAGCCTCACTATTTCCTGCTTCAGTGGGAATGTGGGGTATATTGAAGTGCTTGAACATATCACTGGGACACTCATGCTTTTGACCAGTTGCTGTTTGAGTCATCTGACTTGGATGACATCTAGAAGACCAAGGTTAGAAGCCTGAATTCCTGAGAATCATGGGTGGGGAATAAAGAAAATAGAGTTTTGTGGGAAAGGCACTGCATAGGATGCATAATGAAGATATGTTGAAGACATCTCTCGGTGATTGTTTTCAAGCAACTATCATTAAAATTCCATGTTCTGATAGATCTTTCTTCTTTGAAGGCGTTTCAGCATTAGGAGGATTGTAAATATATTCTTTTTCAGATTTAAAAAACCCCGAACGTAATACCTTTTAAAGATGTGTTTGTTTTTATTATTTTTTTATATAAACATGCAAAAATGAGCAGACAGAAAGCCCTAGCAGTTGTGTGTATCTGATTGAAAGGCATAGATTCTTATACATAAATTATTATTGCATGCAGTTGTACGAACAAATGAAAAAGCTGAGTTTAGGACCCCTTGAAAATAATCTATTTCTGTTAGACATGCATGTCATTTAGATACATGCTTGTCTATGCAGTGTATAATTTTTCACTGGCTCTTTCAGAGGTAATTTTGGAAGGCGGAATGTGCCATGTGAATATGGTACTTCAAATTGTAGAATGCTTCCATGAGAAAATATAGGATTAGTCTGGAAATAATCTCTTCAAAGGCCCTATTACAATTCTGAACTCTCAGATGGCTTGGCTAGTCTTTGCTATTGCTTTAGAGGGACAGAGAATGTTAAAACCATTTACATGTATTGTCACAAAATAATTTTATGTGGTTGATCCTGCCTGATGTGATGCTTCACAACATGATGGGAAATTCATAAATGTTTTCTTCAATTTGATGCTCAAGAAGCACTTAAAAGTGCTCATTTCTTTAAGAATTATTTTCTCTCTTTGTATCCAATTCATAGTTTATGGTCAAGTGTTCATTTTTATGGTATTTACAAGAAATCAGTTGAGCCAGCTTGCTCATAATACCCCTCCCTCTCCCTCCACCCCCTCCCCAGATACATCCTTGCAGCATTAGGGAACAAAGAGAATTGAGATTCTGAGCCATGCTCAGATTTGATTTAATAATGCATTTTCCTGTAGTAAATTTTTGAGAGGCTGGGTTGTTTGTGGTCAGAGATTCTAAGGTTATGTCCATTATATTAAAAACAAGACTGATGGTTAATAAGTTTTTCAGCTGTCTAATATTTTAATTGAGGATTAAATTCCTGGTCTTGTAGTTGCAAGCCATTTGTGTGTGTGTGTGTTTCTCCCTCTCTGGTCAACCCACAGATGCCTAGTGATAGTCTTCTCTCTAACTTCTCATTCCCTTAGTGGTAAAGCATCCCAGTTTCCTCTTCACGTGGACTGGGAGTTTGTCAATGATAGTCTGCTCTGGGCATTGAGCTCTTGGAAGAAGCTCAGATTAATGAGGAAATCTCTCTAACCAATTCATCAAACTCTGTTGTCTGTTTGGGCTAAATCACAAAAGATTGAGTTGTCCCTTAGAGCATTAGCTACAGAGTCTTAAGTCTGGTTGTGGAAAAGTATGCTGTTGGAGCCTGAGGCTTTAGATTTAACTGCAGGTGTACTGGGTGGAATGTGGTTGTACTGAAATCTGACAGCTGCTGTTGGAGCAATTGTGATGTGGTAAATTCATGTTCCATCTATTCACCCAAGTCTAGATTAAGCACGGAGTGACAATGTGACAGTATGTGTGTCATGTCAAAACTGAAATGTGATCTCATGGTTCCAGGCTGGAGATAGCTGCTAAACATCTCGCAGTATTAGTGGTGCTTCAGGATTCACGTGGAATTGCTGGAATCGGATCAAGAGTTCACAGCCAACACAGCAAAGTGGCTTGACTTTCATAATTGGTCAAATATGATCATTCTGGATAACAGCGTTTTAAGGTTGGATTGGAGGATACATATTAGGAAAACAGATCACTGTCTGAGACTGGCCATAACTCCCAATATGTGAGGTCAGCCTTGCTTTTCCTGTTAGAAAGAGAATTCCTCTGTGATCGTTTCGCTTCCCTCCAAAATGGAATTGGGGTTTTTACTGTTAGCTTTTAGGAAGGATATTCTTTATTAGACTATTCTACGCTTTGGTTGGCTGTTTTGATCTACCATCACTAGCAAGGCTTTTTAAAGTTTTAGAGGTCACTTTTTACTATATGACAGATTAAGTGAGAAAGAGAGCATGTGTGGGGTGTTGGTGGCATAATCCTGAATCCAAGCTTGACAAAGTATGTGTTCTGGATTGAACTAGTCAGGAACCCAAAGCACCTCTTTGTCCACTTGCAATTAGAAGAAATCATCCTTGCTTTGTTCCTAGTTTTGTTGCCTTGGTTTAAGGTGACTTGCTCTCCTGTGGTGTGTTTTCCTTTCTAAGGGATATTTTGGTGACTTTGGAGGTGGAGGGGAGACCAGCTGGCTATAAAATAGGCTTGTAGGATTCAGACTCTTCCTACGGTTGCTTTAGCTGGTAACACTTGCTCAGGTAACAGATTTGTTTTAGTCTGTTGTTTTGTGGCTTGGCTTTGTGTTCTCCATAAATGAAGTGTGCAGCTTGGGAAGCACTGGGTACACACTGACGGTTATGTAGCTAATGCTCCTTTCTGGGGGAGGTTGTAGAAAAGGTGGTGAGAGAGCTCTGAGGAGCAAAGCACGTCACACATCATCAGATTGTAGAAGTGTGGAGATGGCACGTTGATGCTGTTACACAGTCCCCTCTGGGTGCCTGTGACCAGGTGACGAGACTGATTTTTCACAGAACTTCAGTTGCCTTTCACAAGTTCATGATAATTATTGGCCTGTGCACCCAGAGTGAGCACTTCTTTTTGAACCTCAGTTTGCGTTAAGTGGAATTAATGGTTTAAAACATGTCTCCACAATACATTAAACAGCTAAACTGGTTCAGGAATTCAAAGGCATCAGACCGCTTGGTTACCATAGCGAGCATAGCAGGAAATTTTTGCTAAATAGTGGGATTTTATTTGTTGAGATGCACCAGAAAAGGAGTTCATAATCCGGGTTACTCTGCAATAGAAATAATGTTGCCAGCAGAACAACCTTAATGAAAACTTACCGGTATCCCCTGTTTTCAGGTATTGGTCAGAAATGTCTTATTCTGTCAAATAATAAGGCTGCTTAGTTCTATTTACAGCAATAGGTAATCTCTTTGGACAAACCCAATGGAAGCAAACAATGTGTTTGAGGGCGATACAGGCGATGCAGTGAGCGTGAGTGACCTCAGGCGAGTAGCCTGCTCACTTCCTGACACAGCTTTCAGCTGGTGCATTGGCTACAGCAACCATTTTCTGGATCTTGTCCCGTTTTTCTGGTGTGAATCTGTACGTTGGATTAAAAACCTGGTAACAAGTGAAAAAAAGGTAAATATAAAAGAAGTGGGAAGAATCCCATATAAAGTAGAAAAAGGTTCCCTTTCTGTGCTGGGAGTCTGACAGTAGTGTCGTGACAAACTGATGCAGGGATCCTCAAGGTAAAACTGCTGGACAGTCTGGGCAGTGACATCAAACCCTGGGCAGATGGTATCTATGAAACCTTCTTCTGTT
Source organism: Aptenodytes forsteri (assembly GCF_000699145.1). Lineage (NCBI taxonomy): Eukaryota > Metazoa > Chordata > Aves > Sphenisciformes > Spheniscidae > Aptenodytes > Aptenodytes forsteri. Next base: position 11,201,706 of record NW_008796165.1, on the reverse strand, counting down.
GTTTGTTTTTCCATGATGTTTTTTCAGCCTTTTTCAGTCACCAGTTTTCACTCATGATACTCACAGACACCAGTTTTGGTCAGCAGACCCCTGTTCACTCTTCACTAGACATAACCTCGAGGCAATCTTCAGACTGTAAGATCAGGCATTTTCATCTCATCTTTTGTTTCTTTCTCTTTTCTGTCTTTGCTGATGATGTTTGCTGAGGCTGGTGGGAGCATTTTGTAAACCTTTGTTAACTCCTTGCGGCTGAGGCCAAAATTGCTGAAGCTTGCTCGGCTTGGACTGCATCACCTTGTTCCACGGTGCAGTTCACCACAGTCCTCGGGCTGCTGTCATGGGGAGTTTGTCATCTGGGATTTGCCACTTGGGGATGATGCTGGAGTGCCGCACTGCTGGGTACGCAGCAAGCAGCTCTTGCAAGGAAAGGCTTCTTTTGGCCAGGGCTTGTGACCATGCCTTTTTGGCTACTGAGACTCCTGACTTGTGTTTTCTATGCTTCAAGCTCATATTAATTACTGCTGTAAACATGCACTGAGCTACACTGCGTATTGGTCCCCACGCTGAGGCTGGGGCGGGATGTGGTGACCTTTTCAGGAAGCCATGGTCTCCCGTGGAGATGCCTCCCTGCCACCAAAGATCAGGCGCATGTATCAGCTGTAGATAGTTCATGGCCAGTATTTTTCGCAAGGTTGTATTTTATTATTTTTCAAATTTACCTCTGGTCAGACTTTCTTTTCTGAGATGAGGAATAGCTGCTGTGGCTGCACTGATTGCTGTTTTTTGTGTATTTCTAACTTTCAGAAAGATACCTGCAGCTCAGGGTAGGCACGCTTTAAAATGTGTATTTATAAATTATTTAAAAATACAAACCCTTCCCCCCCCCCAGTAAACCCTGTAACAATTTAATCCTTCAACTCACCCACAAATAAGACAGTTCCAGTGAGAGAGGCTGTTTTATGGGATTCATTTTGGAAGCTATTCAGGGAAATTACTATAGGCTTTTTGAGCAAATTAGTGAGAGCATGGAAGGACCACAAAACTGCTTTTTCCCTTAAGATTTGTAGAATCTTATGAAGGGAAGAAAAAAGCCCAACCCCTGGTAATTAAAGAAATTTTTTATAATGAAATAAAATTATGCAAGCTCTGGTTTTGAACTTGGGGAAGTTCTTAACTGTTTCTGCTAGTGAAAATTTTATTTTAAATTGGGGCTTTTAGAAGGGAAAGGAAATTACTTAATCACTGCTTCAAATGTGTGTGTATGTATGGGGGCGTGTGTGTATCCCCTTTGCAAGATGTTGAAGAGTTTGGATTTAGGATGTTGTTTAAAAAAAAAAAAAGTATAACTTGTAGGTGTGAAATGATCAAGGCAACTGATCTGTTGGGTTGTGGGAACCTTAGGAGCTCAGCTCGTGATGAATATAATTAGCTGAGTTCAAGTGAAGTGTATATCCTGGGGAAAAAACAGTGAATCAAATCTCCGGCTCTTTCACAGAGACTTTTCAATTATTTGAATTGGAGAGGGGCATTTCTTGTTGCTTGAATTAGACTAATATTTTGTGCGTATACTGCTGAGGCAGCTATGATTCAGGGCATGAGGAACTGGGGAAACTATTCATGGACCTCTTTGGTCGAATAAAATTATGTCTGACTCTTAACATAGGTTACGAAGGGAAGAAGTCAGATTGTTGAAATAACTTAATCTGATTCTTGTAAATGTGTGACACATGGACAGTGTGATGTTTGAAATGCAGTGAGGGGAGTAGGAGAAGAGCAGGTGCGGCTGTGGAGGATCCCAGCAGTGTCCCGTGAAACTTTACACTAAATGGCAAATAACTTGGAAATGTGCCTCATCTGTGCATGGGGCTAACTGATTTATATGCCACTTGGTCTGTATGCTTGTTTGTATTTAAGGTACTCTTTGGATTCCCTCTATCTCTTTACTAATTCAGAACGTCCAGAGCAGGTGAGTCTTTAAAACGGAAAGAGATGGATGTGGTAGCTTGCTAGTGATGGGGACTGTGTTTCTCTAGCAAGAATATCCCTACAGAAGCTCGCAGAAAAGCTTTGACTCTCAGTCCTGGTTTTGAGTTCAGAAAGTCTCGGGTTTGGCTACACCGTTTGTCTGGTTTGGTCTTAAAGGCAAGATGCTGAAATGTGAAAGCAACAATTTCATTTACACATGGTTGAAATCACATCTGGCTAAAGCTGCTGCCCAAGTATTCCTTTGAGCATACCAGACATCATGGACCTTGAGATCAGACAACAGCCACACTGAAGCTATTCAAGTAATTTTCTGAGGCTTTGGCATGCTTTCACATCAAAAGACAGATAATGTGTGTGTGTATCTTGCATAATCCGGGATATAATAAACCTGAGACCACTTTACCATCTTATTGTAAATATTTTTGAAATATCTAATTGCTGATGAACTTCATCAAGCTGCATTGACAACTCAGCTGAGATAATGTGGGGAGGAAAAAAGCACATGTGAGCGCTGGGAATTGCCGGGGCTGGGAAACCTTTTCTGTTTCCAATGACATTTTCAAAATCGAGTTTGCAGATGCTGGTCTATCTGCCTGCCAGCGCTCAGTAAATCCCATGCAGCCTGCCACACGGGAAGGCAAACCCTGGTGCAGGGAGGGCAGCAGCCCCACTGTGTCTTTTATCTTGATATCTGAGATCTCTTCAGCCTTTCTGGTGCGTTGGGACACAACAGTGCGCATCAGAAGGAGGAAATAAGATTCAACAAAGCTTTTTTATAATGTCCACATTGGGTGTAAGCTGGTTCTCAGGTGGTCTGGACAGGTGCTGTTTGGCTTCGCTATCTTTATCAGTGTAGATGTATGTGGTTTTAGTGCTGGTATTACTTCAGTAGATGCTCAGGTTAGATAGTAACGGAAGTCAAGGGAGTTGTGCGAGAAACTCTGCTGCTTAGCTCATCCTTCTCCTTTGGTGTGCCAAGACCTGTGTTGTCTTAAGTTTCACAAAACTCAGTGCTTGAACTCCTTCCCGTTTCTGGGTGACACAAACGTCTGCATGTGAGTGTGTGGTTTCTCCTCTTGTCTCTTATCCCCAATGTTACTTTTTCTGGGTGGGGGTAGCTTGTTAACCTATTTAAAAATAACAACAACAACAACAAAAAAAACAAACAAAAAACCCTCCCACCTTGAATCACTGAATTTGTCACAGTAATTAAGTATGGTAGCTACTGTTCTGGATACATTTCACCTGCTAAGAGATACTGCAGTCAGCACCATATGGTAGCCTTTTTTTTCTGTTTTATTAGACTTACAGCAGCAATTTGTTTCACCTGTGAGCCAGCACCACAGCGTGCATTGCTTAACAGAAACAATGTAAGACTGGTGAGCTTTTCATTTTAAGTTTTCAAGGAGCATTTATTTAGCTCCTGGTTTCTGAGAGCCTGGTTTCTGGCACTGTCCTATTTGCACTGTAACTCTTTGATGTATAAAGGTGAGGGGCTGAAGGACAGAAGGGCTTGATTCTTTTTCTGACCAGAGACTCCTCAGTACTTCAGTCTTAACATTTGCAAATAATATGCTAATATTTACCTGCCTTTTAGATTTATTGCCAAGCTCTCTTCAATTTCCGTATGTCACCCTGAGATTGTGGAAAGAAAATGGTTGCAGATATGGAAAATATTATTTTATTTGATGGGTGGACTGAAACTGCAGGTTGAGTTATGGGTACGTCTGTGCTGTAAAACAGGGACCAGTGCAGGTTCCCTGATCTTCTTCCAAAACACAGAACAGTGTTACAGCACCATGATGCGGTCCCCGAGGGCCTTATCCCCAACAGTACCGTAATGATGTGTCAGTACTACTTTGAACTAATATCTTTGATGTGGTTAGGTGTTTGGGGGTTTTTTTGATTTTTTTTTGGAAAATGGTTGCAGATATGGAAAATATTATTTTATTTGATGGGTGGACTGAAACTGCAGGTTGAGTTATGGGTACGTCTGTGCTGTAAAACAGGGACCAGTGCAGGTTCCCTGATCTTCTTCCAAAACACAGAACAGTGTTACAGCACCATGATGCGGTCCCCGAGGGCCTTATCCCAACAGTAACCGTAATGATGTGTCAGTACTACTTTGAACTAATATCTTTGATGTGGTTAGGTGTTTGGGGGTTTTTTTGATTTTTTTTTGGTTTTTTTTTTAAATTACCAGGGGTACTCAGCTTTTGAATAGCTTGCTACACTGTGCCCCATAAGCTGATATACTTAAGGCAAAACCACAGTTAGTTCAGAATCCCCTTATGTTAAAGCTTTTTTTTGTGTGTGTGTGACTGCCAGAGCAGCTATGAATTTTTGTATATTCTTAGGCTTCCTTAAAACTTGGGCAAGTCTGCTACAGTCGTGCAGTAACTTAATAGCCTGGAATGACATCTCCAGAGTGGAACGATGACCTAGTAGCATAGCAAGTTAACCTGCAATGCAAGAGACTCATGTTTAATTCCCCTTCCATTATTGACTCTATATTACTCCAGATAAATTGTTTAGGTTAGGGAGGCAGTAGGATTCCCTACCTCGAAGGGCTATAAGAATACACGTGCACACCACAGTGGGTCTCAGATATTGTGATATCAGAGGATGTATAAGAAGTAGATAGCGCATTTCAGACCCTGTCACCTCCCCAGGCAAAAGTCGATTAGGGTCATGCCGAGTCCTCATTCAGATGCAAGAGCTGTGGTCCTGGTGTCTTGCATCCTTCCTCCCTGTCCCCTAATTGGTCCTGGGATCTTGCAATTTGTGATGGCCGTCTAATTCTGGATCAATATCTCGGGTTACTTTTGTTTTATCAGATAGTGTTGATAACCCTGTTCTGCACGTCTTTCACTTGGTGATAACCACTTCCTCTGCTTAATTAGGAATATCTGCTTAAAAATAAGATATGTATCTGAGTGAAATGTAGGTTACAAATGGTTGCAATTAAACCTCATGTAGCAGATTTCCTACATCTTGTCCTATTGTGTTTCTTTTTCCTTTATTTAAAGGATAAGAATGCAGCATTTTTAGAGGGTGCAGGTGTTTTGTTCAGAGCTCAAGATCATCTAAAGTGAAATGAATTTGAACTGTCACACATCCAGCCTTGCTCCTGTCTTGCATCCTTGTGTTCTTTAACTGGAATAAAATGTACTTGTAATTTCACAAAGTTTTAGAAACAATGGGGAGCTCTGAGTGGCTTTTCTTTTTAAATTAACCAACTTATTTAGAAATGAGATGTGACTTTTTGCATGGGCAATTAAAAAGTTATTAAAGCAGTACCCAGTGGTGCTGCAGCTACAGCTAACGCTCTGTCAGTGTTTCCTTTAGACTTGTTTTAGACAAAGCTGGACTCGAGACTGGAATACAAATTGTCAGCTTACACATAATCAAATTTTCTTGGAAAAAAAACGAGCTATTTGCCTGGGACAAGGGACCCGATTTGTCATCATGCTGTGATTTTTCTCAACTTTGGAAGCCAAGAAATGCAACAGTTGCCTTAATCTTTCCTCACTTCTCGCCAAACATAGTTGCATGCCTGTCAGCAGCCTCAGAGAAGGCAGTGCCTCACCGCATCCTGTGAGCGGACCAGGCAGTAGCAGGAGGGAGCATCCTCCACAACGGGGGACTTTCCAATCCTAAATGCAAACTTCTCTTTCATTATGCACCAGGTAGACTTGCTCTGCACAAGACAGATTTTAATCTGAGTGTAAATAGGAGTGGGATAGAAAGAAATACGCCTGGCAGTGGTCCTCTCTAATACGATGTGGAGAAAGGTGGGCAGAGGGAAGGTAGTGCAGTGCCCAAGAGCCTTTTGTTCTTCACAGTCTTTTAACTTCATGCATCTTTGCCACTTGCTAGTGCTCACGTGCTGTTCAAATTGGTTTACTTTGCAAATGTAAATGAACTTGCTAATGTTCTCATTTTAGCAATGCTGTATAGAAATACTGATTAAAGATGTCACCTAGTGATTTTAATCTGTGTGGAATAAGTGGTTCTAGAAAAAGTAGATACACTTCTTTCTCAGTACACCTCCATCACAGCAAAAATGGTCCTGGTAATGTTCCTTGCCTGAAAGGTGCGTGTTTAGCTGATTTCGGAAACAAGTTTGCATTCCTTTTCTGAAGCACCAGTAAACTCCAGTCTTTCCAGCCAGCACCAGGTTTGAAGTTGAAATTTCTGGTTTGAGGGGAATCTAGAGAGAAGGCTCTGCATCTGCTTGGGAGTAAAATGCAATTAAAATATTTGCTTTTTAAAATTACAGTTTGCAGTTTCTATATTTTCTGCTCAGCTGTTGTTAGAGCCAAGATCTGCTGATAGTTGCAACAGAAAGGATGTTGTGTGTTTCTTCTGCTTGCAGGTCCCAAAGTCAATATTTGTTTAGCAAATGTTGATATTCTAATTTGTTTTGCAATGCAAAATCCTTCAGTAATCCAAAAATTGCTCCCCAGACTATTAAATAAAGGACAGGATTTTTTCTTGTGGGAAAAAAATATTGTCAAATGTTTTTTTTTTTTTTTTTTTTTTTTTTTTTAAGTAGTAGGGAGATGTCTCCTGTCGTAGGAGAATTTTACTTCAGAAAGCAGTTGTGTGGTTGGGGACTGCCTTACTGGATTGATTTCTGAAAGTCAGAGAGATGCCAGTCAGTAAAGAGAACAAGGGACTCGCAGTGCAAGTGGATACTTTTCCTCTGCTCATTAGAGCAAGCAGATGCACTGTATCAGTTAGTACATACCATAGGGAACCTTACGTACTTAAATAAAGGAGGGACAAGGTCAAAACATCACCTTATTATTAACAAGAAAGATAGGTTGTGTAGTGACCTTAGAGCAGAATCATAAAATATTTTGTTATTCCTAAAATTCTTTGAGGAAAAATAAACTGAAGGATACAAATGCCCAGAGCATTGAGCCCTTAGACAAGAAAGCACAACAAAGCAAAAGGGGGGGGGGGGGGAGAATAACAAACATTTCATTTCTCACTGAAATTAGTGTCTTCCATTTAAAAAAAAAAAAAGACGGGGGGGCAGGAGGGAGAACCGGTTAACATATGCCAACAGTAATATCAGATATGTTCTTTCATATATGAAATTATCCCATAATTGAGACAAATTACTTGAAGCATTAAAAACATCCTGGAAATGCTGATGTGGAAAAGACCTTGGGAGGTAACTTAGTATGTTGCCAGGCTCTTAGGCAAGATCAAGTGTACCTGTCTCACCTCCAGAAGTTGACAGTCTGTCTAACCTCTTTTTAAACCTTGGTTATTGATTTCTCATCTTCCCTAGACAGCCTGTTCTGGGTCTTCACCACTTTTACAGTTAACAAGACTTTCATTTTTTCATTAATACCTAATTCTTTCTACTGCTTGTCCTCCTGTCAGTTGTATGGAGAAGAACTGATGAATGTCCTCTTCTGTTACTGCCTTTTTGGATGATGCTTAGCACCTCCCTAACTTAGTCTTGGCTTGGCTTTGCTTTGCAGGAAAAGAAGAAGAAAAAAAGAAATCTTGGTTCTTTTTTTGTTGACCATGCTTCTGAAACCACTTAGTTGTTTGGTTCCCTCTGTGCCCCCCCCCCCCCCCCCTCCTCTTCTCTCTTTATTTTTTAAGGAGTGACACTCAAAATGGGCTATCTATTGAGATAGCCAATGTCTTTCTAGTGCAATAGGAAAAGAAGAATAAGCTCCTTGGTCTTAGCATTTCATGCTTCTGTTATACTTCTCTGATATTTCTGGTTTTCCAATAATACTATATTTTTTACTTGTATTCATTGTAACTTGCTGACATACAGATACTTGGCCTTTTATCACCTCACACTTTCACCACATGTATTTTAGAATCATAGAATCATTAAGGTTGGAAAAGACCTCTAAGATCATCAAGTCCAACCGTCAACCCAACACCA
>NW_008796165.1:11190376-11193126 GCF_000699145.1 Aptenodytes forsteri | reverse complement strand
AGCCTTCCTACCCTCGAGCAGGTCAACGCTCCCGCCCAACTTGGTGTCGTCTGCAAACTTACTGAGGGTGCACTTGATCCCCTCATCCAGATCATCGATAAAGATATTAAGCAAGACCGACCCCAGTGCTGAGCCCTGGGGAACACCGCTCGTGACCGGCCGTCAACTGGATGTAACTCCATTCACCACAACTCTCTGGGCCCGGCCGTCCAGCCAGTTTTTGACCCAGCGCAGAGTACACCTGTCTAAGCCGTGAGCTGCCAGCTTCTCTAGGAGAATGCTGTGGGAGACAGTGTCAAAGGGCCTTCTCAAAACTCAGTAGACCACATCCACAGCCTTTCCCTCATCCACTAGGCGGGTCACCTGGTCATAGAAGGAGATCAGGTTGGTCAAGCAGGACCTGCCTCTCATGAACCCGTGCTGAGAAGGATGGATAGAAGGAAGAATAAAATGAATAACTAGAAAGTGCTGCACTCTATCAGGTTTCAGCTTTCAGATATTGTATCCTAGTCTCCAACTTGTTGATGATATTCTTTCTCTGCTGATTCTGCTCACATTTCTTAGCTTAGTGTCACCTACAGTTGTTCAAATGTCCTTGCCATTTAGCCCTGTAAGAGCAATGGCATCTCTGATAGTACTGCTGATGGTGGCTATTTCAGAGATCATTTATCAGAAAAGAGTTGGTGACTTCAGGCCTTGAGCTACTTGCTTAGCAGAGCTTTATGTGAGCCTCTGTGAATGTCCAACCCTCGTGTACTAAAGATTAGAAACAATTTCTAGATTTAGGGCTAGTCATCATTGCTTTTGCACAATTTGTATATGTTGATTTAAATTTTAGAGTTGTTTAGAACTGATCTCCTAAATGCTGTTAGTGATTTAGATTTTTAGAATACTCTGCAATGAAAAAGACTCCAATATTATTTTTACAATATTGTTAGAACTGTATCATCTATTGTATTGATGCTAGCATCATCTGTACTGTCATTTGGGACTAGTAATATTCCATAATTCTCCAGTGAAGAGGAACAGAATCAATTACTAAAAGATCCATTCCCCCCCTTGAAAAAAAGCTACCAGTATTGTCAGGTAGCTCAGGTAGTTTTCAGAAAGAACTTGTCAGAACATACCAATCCACATAAAGATGAATATATTTGCAATATGTAGTTATAATGTAGTTTTAAAGCACTATGAGATTCTTGACTCTTATAATATTATCGTTACTAAATGCTTTCAAATGCAAAGTGACGCTAATGCACTTCATTTAAACTATTATTATTTCAGAGTTAATTTTACACCCACACTGAAATAAGGAAAGCACTTTAAGAAATATTTGGGGTTGTTGCTATTTTATTTAGAAATACTTGGAGAAACAAACAAAACCCCTCCCACATTCTGAAATGTGAGTATCTAAAAGGCCTCATTTTATTTGAGAGGAAGCTGTTGAGGAAAAAAATTCAAAGCATTTTTACAGGGAAATACATTTATCCCCTTACATGAATGCTTATGATGAAGTTTTCCTCAGTGCATTCTGTGATAATTATTTACATACCACTTTGAAAATATGTAGTGGGTACAATATAATGCATATTGCTGTTGGTTACCACTATATTTGACAGAATTAAGGTTCTCTAAGTTTACAGCATTTTATAATTCTCCTCTGGGTTTCTTGCCTGATGGTCCAGTGCTCTGTAAGTCAGATCTTTCCCTGGGACTCCCCGTCTTTCTTAGGGCCTGTTCTGTCTGATCTCCCCCCCGCACTTTGCTTTTTCTGGATGCTGTTTGAAAGACCTGAACCCTTTTTGCTCTTTTTTCTTTTCTGTCATGCTTCCAGTGATACTTCCAGCATTCCCATTCTGCTTTTTGCTTTCCCTTTTCTCTGCTCTCATGCAGCAATGTTTCCTATCCCATGAAGCAAAACTTCTTTCCTCTTGTGCTTCATTTTTCTTCTTTTTCTTGTACTGGCCTGTGCTCTGGCTGTATCCTTTCCTTGCTCACCCCCTTACTGTCTCCCTCCTCAGCACATCACTGTTGTCCCTGGGCCTCCCTGCACCCCGTGTCAGCCCTTTTTCACCCAGGTTTCCAGCTGCAGTACTCCCAGTTGATACCACTCTTTCCCCTCCTTCCCACGTTTTTCCTAATGCTGCTCTGCTCGCCTGCTATGTCTGATTAGCTGGCTCCAGGGTGCGAGTTAAATGTCAGTCTAATTTTTTCTTTCTTCCAGTCTTAAAGGGGTTCCATGAAATGGAATGTGAACACCAAAAAATTCACTTTTGCTGGGAAAGGTTTAACCTGCAGTGTCCGAGTAGGCACTAAATCCCCACACAGTTTGTTTCCATTTCTAATGGCAGTTGCTCTCTTGTTAGAATCCATCCTGATCGACAGTTGCATAGTCTAAAAGACTGGAAATAAAAATGGTTGCTCTAAGTAAACTAATGCCACTGAGTGTAGTCTCTTTTGTTCTCACATCTTGAGTCTATTTGCTGCTTATAGTGTGCTAAGACACTTGCTAGTGGTTGCAGTTTCTCTCCTCTCAGGATATGACACTGGCCTCGATAACAGTGATAATGAGGCAATAGTTGCAGGTGCACGTCACATCTTCCCTGTGCAGCTACTGCTTAATTTTTTATTTATTTAACATTAATGCAGTATTTTTCAATAAGGGGACAACAGATCGTAATCAGGCTTTTCTAAGAGCTTATTGGGGGTTATTTAGAAAAAAATGTAAAAAACTTGTGGCTGTGGACAACAGC
>NW_008796165.1:11121122-11190194 GCF_000699145.1 Aptenodytes forsteri | reverse complement strand
AAAAAAAAAAACTCGTTGGCCGCAGCACCCCAGCCAGTAGGCATGTCTGACCAACTGAGAGCAAGAAAATAGGGTGAGCAAGACAGCGAAACAGGCTCTGTGCTACAAATCAATCCAACGACGACAGGCAGGACCAGCCTTGCAGGGTGTCAAGGTTTTGTTCTGGACACTGGGAAAAAGGTTAGGAAAGATGAGCGACTTGGCAGCAAGAGGGATCGTGGGTTTTGTTTGCCTCTAGCTGAACGCTTAGCAGTTAAAAGGTGGAGGTAGAGGCAGGAATGGTCTGGTTAGGCAGACTGCCTTCTGGCCAGGGGATGTGTTGGGCATCACGACCTGCAGAAGAGCCCGGCTGCGCCACTGCCAGCTCTTTTCTGAGCAAGGACTGGTAATTATGACCTACTGTGCCAGATTGGGTGGTAGGGATGTGACAGATAAGTGTTAGGCATGGAGGGCTTGACCCTTGAGTTGTGTTTTTTGGCAGCCTCATTGCAGGCTGGAATCCTAGGCTAAGAGCTAATAGCACACTTAAGGGCTTTGCTGGGTGGGGGCCAGGCGCGAATAGCTTGTGCTTTTGATCAAAACTGAATTTTGGTCTGCTTTATATTTAGGGACAAAGTGCTCTTATTGCATCATTGATCCCTCTCTCTCAATTTAAAGCTCTTCTGTATTGCTCTCAAATGTTCACAGATATTTTATATTAAGATAAGGATCATTGTTTGGTTTTTAGAGAGATTTAAAGTAGCCTAAGGGAAAGCAGTGCACTTGGCAAGGGCAGTTACTTGTACAATGAAAAAGACATTGCTACAATAAATATAGCAAACAAACCCAGTTCAGAAGGAAAGAGATGATGTTTGGGAATTAAGTCCTGCCTTACCGTGCTGTCGTTCAGGTTAGTATTTTCTGTCAAGTGACATCCCAAGAGCCACAGTCTGCACGGTCCCATTCCCCTGAAGGGAGACGCTTTGTCCAAGATGCAAGTGGAGCTACAGTGACCACAGATAACCATCCCGTAAGGATTGGCTTTGATGTACTTGACATGCAGTAGCAGATGAAAATGGAGTTGGCTGTTGATAAATATATACATGATTATAACTGGTATTGGGCTGTGCACGGTGTTCTTCCCTGTGGATTGTGCTAATAACATGATGGAGGGAAAGGCAGAGGATTTTGATAATTAATCTGTGTTTGATTCCCAAAGATAAAAAATTGAATAAGTTAATATTTTACGACCAGCTCCTTTTGCTTTCTTCATCAGTTGAATAGGGAGTCTCTCAGAACAGCTAACCTTTGAGTGGAAGGATCAGGAGGAAAGCTTTTTAAGAAGGAATGAGAGAATTTATTTTTGCATTGCACGTTTTGCTTGCTTTTTACACCATGCTCATGGGAACACTTTGATGGAAATCTAATAAAAAATAAATCAGAAATTGATGTAAAAATGAAAATTCAGCTACTCCTTACTTGAAAAGTAAACATTACTCATAAGCCAAAATGCATCTATTAAAAAATGAAAGTTAAATTGGAGTGAAATTGTATGAAAGGTTTTAGCTACATCTATTAATGGCTTTTTTACACTGGTGTATCTGGTGAAGATCTTCAGAAATCTCACTTCTAAACACTGCATGTTTCTTAACAGGATGCTTCCTGTTGTGTCATGTTCTTCGCTGGTTTCAAGACCTAAAGACACTTAGGAGACACTGAATTGGGATCTCAAGATTTGTTTACGTATGAGACCTTGAGAAAGACACTTGAGCATAGGTTGAAACATAAATGTGTTGACATTTTAATCCTATTGTATCTGAAGCTCCGTGGGGAAATAATTTTAAAAGGTAAATATGTTTATATCAGGCCAACAAAAGTTTTTTCACAAAAACTCACCCTCCCTAAGATTTGTGATTATCCAACCTCAGTTGGATAATCCTCTCTCCTTCCTTTCCTCCAAACAAAAAGAGAGACTTGAATGGTTGGTAGAAAACAAGCACGTTTGCCTTCAGTAAGCAGCTTACGCCTAACAACAAAAGAAAACTTTTGCTTGTTTTTAAATGTCAGTGGGCAAAAGAACTGCCCTGGGAGAACACATGCCTTTTTAGTGTTTTCTTTATCACCTGAACACCTCTCAGATGAACTGTCTGCTTTGTGGGACTTGGTGTCTAACCAGTCGGAAGGTAGTACTAAATGGCGTTAGGACTGTGGACAATAACGATCTGTTAATAGACTTTATAGTGATTAAAAGCTTTTAAAAACATTATTGCATTAAGGCAGGTTTTTGAGTCAGGCTGTTGAGATAAACTGAAAAGTCAATGGTGGAGAGGAACAGGTTGGTGCTTGGACCAGCAGAAAAGAGCTGTGAGGGTACGGCAATGCAGGAGACGAGGTGTGCTTCTATTTTTGTTAATGTTCGATAACCTTGACTTGTAAGTCCTGCCCTCCCCCTTTTTCTTCATTAAGCATTTTACAGCTGGACTATGTCTCTTGACTTCTGATTTTTCACAGCTACCGCTGCTGATCATGATGTGCAGGAAACATGCCTTCGTGCTGAGTAGCTCAATTTTGGCATCTTGCCATTTTAGGCTTTCTGTTAAGCTCCCCGCATGAGAAAAGCGAGTCACTGTTGAATTAGAGTACTTGTTGGCACACTGTTTTTTGTACCCTTAAATCCTGTAGCTTATTATTTGTCTTGCTATTGTGCATAGGAACCTTCATTGTGGAACAGGACTTTGTTGTACTTGTTGTATATAAATATTGAAAGAAAAGAGAGTCTCCCCCCACTGAGAGTCTAGGAATATGAGAGATGTTTGATGCACTTATGTGGACATGTGTAAACAAATGGTCAAAATGAATCACTCTGCGAATGGGTAATCTCAGCATGCCCACTGTTCCTGCGGGCCCCTTGTACAAAGTCTTTTGTAAGGCGTTGCAGTGAAAGACTTAAAAAGGATAAGGAGGTGATTTTGTAGAAGTTTGTGGAAACTCCTGCTAAGGGCCCAGATCAGGTGTAGATAAAATCTGAAGGTTGCTGTTTGAAAATGTAACGTGTAAGGAGTATTTCTTGACCAAAGATAGGATCAGTTTTCAGTGTAATGATTGAGAAATGAGAGGTAAGGTGGAAAAAAGATCTAGTGAAAGGTTTTTTGCTTGAAGATACGTCACATTGACAAGTCAGAGATTGAGGACTCTTGTGGGGTTTTGGGGGTCCCTCTGTTCACCACTTACCAATATGCAGTGCAATTTGCAGTACTGACATTTCTCTCATTTAGACTACTCGTTTGTCTGTTCATTTGCCTTGAGCTTTACAGATTAGCATGCAAATCATAGCACATACTGGTATTTATCTTTCTGTTGTGTATTTGGCTTATCTGTGTATTTTCCGGAACACTCACTTCTTTCTGTGTTGTTAAGGTCAGTGGTTCTTAGTTGCATCTATCCATCTCATCCTAACTCTGGGCAGGTCAACGTGAAGCTATTTGTTTAACCATTTCAGTATCTCTGTCACCCTCGGGCTCTTGATTGAGTCTGCTGAAGAGGCACGCATCTATACAGCCACACTTGGTTTGTTGCAGGTCATTTTTTCCCTCCCCATTCAATTCTCTCTTGTCATCAGTCAACCGCTTCATCTTAGCGCCGCTTTCTTCCTTCAGCTTGTGTGTCGACCTCCACCGTTGCCAGCCACACCAGATGGAAGCAAAGTTGTGTGCCCATTGTGCCACTGATCACATCCAGGCCCAGGACGGTGTGTGCCAGCTGGCTTCGAAGGTATCATTTTGTGTGTCCTCCAGTTGCCATTGTTTTGGAGGATAATTTGGCATGTTGATTTTGGTCAGAAAAATTATCTGTGCATCTGTGGCAAGCCATCTGCTTTGTGCGCAGTCAATGGTGTGGGGAGTGCAATGGTTGCACCTGACCCTCTTCTACCATATCACAGTTGATAACTTCTGTCTGCTTTATGTTTACATTCACATATCTGGCTGCGAGTCAGTAAAACACTCTGTCCTAGTGTGTGTTTCAGGGAGAGCATCTAGTTGCCTTTTCAATTGCACGTACTCGCCTTTGTTTTTCCAGTATCCTTTGAGATAACAGCTAGGAGCTTTGCCTTGTGCTCTCCTGGCTTCACACCACTCTGCTGCTGTAGTAACTTGCAATTTGGCATGGGTTTTTCTGCTTCAGCTTACTATCGCTTACAGTCAGTAGATGCAAATTTCATTAGTGTCTCTTGCATGTGTGCAGCCTTGGATCCTCCTGTGTGTATGTTCTTGTACATTCAGTAAAAAGTGCCAGTAGTCAAACATGCTGTTTCTGGTGCCTTTCCTGTGTATGTTGTTATCGATAGTGGCTGAAGACAGACCGATGCTGTGTTTGAAAATACATTCCTACACATTTCTCTCTTGCCTCTTGGCTCAGGCTGTGCTACTTCATTGCGAGCAAAGCCAGAATGTAGCCCTAATTTTGCAATATGCAACCATCAGCTTGAAAATGATAAATCAATTAAACATGGCCTCACCCAAAATGCTGGTAGTGTCTGGTCTGTGCGGGTGTTAGTGTATGCCGAGTGGGAGCCTAGAAAGCATGAATGTGGGACGTTATTGCACTTTTTCTCTCAGGAGCAAGAGGGTATCATTATGAGTGACAGGATTTCTAGTCGTGGTGTTTGCAATGCTATTTGCTGACACACGGTAAATGCTGATTTTAGTTTCTCCTTACCTCACGTCACAAAATGGAGCTGGAAAAAATTCAGTACTTTGTATTTGCTGCTGCACAGAAATGTACTGGTACTTCCAAATGGGAGGTTCAGACTTCTCAAATGTGAAATTTGGTGCTTCTGTCTCAGCAATTTCTTGCTCATCAATGTGTTTAAGTCATTCTGCATTTGAACGGGTAAAGTAAAGTATAATTCATGTTACTATTGTTTCCAGTTGTTAGGAAAAGCAGACTGAGCCAAAATCACCTGACTCTATTCTGGAACAACAGGAGTTAGATGAAATATATTCCTAAACAATCAGACTAAATTACATGTGTACTTTGGCAGACTTCAAATGAATGACATTGATGAATCCTTAAAACTGTGACCATTAAGTCAAGCACAGGCTTTGATACCATTAATGAAGAAATAATGTTTTGATGTTCATACCTTCATGAATTCTGACACTTCCAATTGTCCTCGAGTAACAAAACACAGTTGTCATCTGCAATAATGTGCTCTTTAAAAATTTTGCCTGAGCTATATAAAGCTGGGCGCTTTATGTTAGGAAAGGACAAGCATTTCTTGTTTGTGCTTTTATTTCCCTTTCTTTGGTGGTAGCAGGTCCTGCTGTTTAAGCCCTCAGCTGTGCTTCAAGGTCTTGTGCAGTGACTGTCGTGTGGGTCAATAAGGCTTGAGCTGAGCCTCCAGACTGAAGTGATGTGTTGTGCACTGACTTAGCATATTGATGTATAACTACTTCCTTTTCTATCCTCAAAAAGGGCTTTAATGCTGCTTTTTCTTTTGTTGGTATTGCCTTTTGTTCCCATTACACGGAGGACAATCCAGTCTGAGAAAGATAAATTTCACAATTTGTCTTGTCAAACTCTGAGATGGAGTTTTCCGTTATGCTGGCCGGGCAGAGGAGCAATAGCACTCTTTCCGAGTGCGCGTGGGTGGCTGTGTGCAGAGACCCCTCACTTTCTTAATGGGATCTGTGTACTTACCTCCCACACAGCAACCTGCAAATGTACCGCAGAAACTCACGCCTCCTTGGCTTGCTCTCTTCCTACCTACTGATGGGGCTTAACAGTGCTGACTTTGGATGTAAAACCACTCAGTAACCCTTCTTGGTAAGTCATCGATTATTAATGTGAAATACCCATTCTGTGCACTTGCACTGCTTAAGGATTCATTATGTTGCCTTTTGGTTGACCTGACAAAGCTGTTCAGTGCCTCTCCTTCCAATGCAACGTCTTAGATTCAACTTTGCTCCTGGGACCATGTACTCCAGCTCTGGCTGACCTTTCATAGAGAGGAGAGAACAGAACACAGCTGAGAAATTAATTTCTGGAGAGAGTTAGAAAAAGGTTTATAAAAATATTTCACTTACTGAGAAGGGAAAAATAGCAGTGATCATGCTAAAGGTAATAGGAATCTAGTTCATGTTCCTCGCTGCCCTTTACTGCGGAATTTAAATGTGTGGTGGAGAAATCCTCTAGCTATTCAGATATGTTATTGTTGACCCATTTTCCCAACAGCTAATGGCTGAGACTGAATACTTATTACTACCATTATAATTGTTAAATTTTGCCTTGTTGCATCGGGAATTCTGTGAATATTGTGAGTCTGGCCCAGAGCACTTCGCTAATCAAACACAAATTAAAACTAACCCAACTGACTGCTGTAAAAATATTGGTACACTTCCCTAGTAGATTTAGTCTCATGTACTAGGAGAGCTTCGTCACCCTCTCTTAAAATACGTGGCCGTATCTCCATTTTACAGAGGATGAAAATGAGATGCAGTAAGGTCTTTAACTTGCAACCACACAGCAAATGAAAATTGGCTGCTCCTAGTTTGAGACTGGGACCTCTACCTTTGGTAGAGAGGTAGGCGTTAGCCAGATTTACTTCCAGTTTTCTATATGTAAAAAGTGATTTGTAGTCTTGGTATTGCATTTCCTGCTTCAATAAATAGCTGTTTTCTGAATGCTGTGTATTTTAGGTTTGGTGCCAAAAAAGGCCATTACAGGTTTTACTGCAATACATTGCAGTGAAGAAATACATTAAACCCATTTTTTTCTTTACCTTTAAGAACATCAGCCAAAACCATGCTGTTCTGAGGAAGGCATAAAGGAAGATACTCTGCATTTTACTGAAAATGCACATCGCGTGCTGTCGATTGCCATTTTCCTTGCACTGTACTCAGCGTGGCATCCTATGTAAACAAAATTATAATCTTATCAAGCAGGCTGCTCCTACAGTGATGACAGCTACTTAGATTGCCAGAAGCAGGGCCAGAAAAACAGAGACCATTTTAAAGCAGCTGACAAATTTTTTTAGCAGTGTGGGTTGCAAGAAAATTATAATAAAGATTTCATTACACGCTATTCAGAAGGGTCAACACAGTAAGTCTCCAGCAGACCTGAAGGCCTGCAACTTAAATGGGGTCAGTGTCCTGAACATAGCAATACCTTGTGTGTTAAGATGAGGTTGGGAAGACTGGATGGGAGCACTGTGGGTCTAATTCTTCTGGGATGTTAAGCGTGTTGGGGGTATTGTACCATCTGGTTGATGGGATGGACTCGCTCTCTGTTTATTCCAAAGCCAACTAGACTGCTTTGGGCTAACTAAAGCATCGAGAAGAATGTACTTTACTGTTTTGCTAAGTTAGGTATGTCCTTAACTCACCTACATACTGAACTGGTTCTCCAAGTATTGCTTTAGTATGCGTTTGTAGCATTATGATTAGGGCTTCTGTTTTTGCTCACTCACCAGGTCTCTGCACAGTGTTTATCTGAAGTTTTGCTCATTTTAGAGGTGTCTTTGGAATAATGAGCTATTGTCCTAGGACTTGAGATCTTGAGCATATCCCAAATCTTATAATGCCCCAATAAGAATTTGCTGCTCTATTCCATATCCATTGTGTTTTCAGTTGACCGGTACATCTTAAAAAAACCTGGAGACATGGAGTGAAATACTGCTCTACAGATGGCAACATCATTTTTAGCATGAGCTCAGGAGAACTACTCCATCACATACTCGCTTTTAAATATATTACATAAAAGGTCACAGTCCCAGTGCATTTTGTTTCCTTAACAGAAAGGAAGTATATTTGAAGTTGGCTATATAACTGTCTCTCTAGCTTGTAAAATATTATAGCTCCTATATATTTTCAGTTATTCATGAAATGTATTGCATATATAATTAAAACATTAATAAAAATAACAGCAGGAAGAGTTCATCAGCAATTCAAATACAAATATTTGTGAAAATCTGTCTTTTCCAACATGTTCCTTTCCCCTCTGACTGATTTTTTTTGTTTGTTTGTTTGTTTGTTCTGTTTTGGTAAAAATATCATAAGCAACAGTGCTTATCCATTTTTACCACTGCAGTATCTCTGTAGGATAGTAAATTCTTTTAGCTATTGAATTAATTTACCATAGATTGTGCAAGCTCGTTATTGTCATGCACTTTTGGAGACATCACATGCATATTCAGCACAGTAAAGGCTCCTGTCTGGCTTTGTACGTCCATTCACACTTCAGGGTAGGGAGTTTACCCAGAGATTTGGAGGCGAACCTGACCCCCTCCACTACAGCTTGGCGCTCCACAAAGAGCACCGGGCATCTTTGTAATGTTAATGTCCTGCAAGCTAAGGAGTAGGGCTTGAAGTGCTTATTTTGTTTCCTGTTTTTTCTTTCTGAAAAGTGCCTTTGACTGCTCTTTGAAGTATGAAACTGAGCCACAGCTGCCAGAATTAGGCAGTGCAGGAGGGTTGGATTGGGCTTGGGGAGGTAGCCAGGAGATCCTGCCTGCCATTTACCATGATTTTGGTGGGACTTGTGTACTCACCTTTCACAGTCAACTTCGAAATTCTCAGTATGTGGATTCGTCTTTGTAAGAGTTAAAAACCTTGCAGCATGTGTCTACTTTCTGAGCTCATAATATATCTTTTTAAAGAAGTGCTGTCAAATGAGTTAGACTTTTCTAATTCTGGGTTATTAAATTTCCTGAGGATAGAATCTAAATTGTACTTTGCCTTTTATTACCGTGATCTATTTTATGTCTGTAGCACATGCTGTATTCCTAAGCAAAACATTAGGACAGTGTGCAGCATTGGTATGTTGTTTTGAATAAGGATCACAGGATCCAGCCAGCAAGTATGTTTGGTGCATTGGGGTCCAATGTGTTGGTTGGAAATCAGTTCTATTTCCAACAGATGGATTAAAAAAGGGAAAAAACCAAACCAAAACAAAAAAAAACAAAACCAAAAAAGAGAAAAATGGCTGATAGGAGGAGCACTGTTCACTTCCTTAATTAAAAGGTCCCCTTTGACGTGTTTTTTCAGCTTTTCTAGTTCTCTTCTCAGTTTTCTGTTGGTGGGTGAATCCATGGCCCTGGAGAAAAAGGCATCACTTTCTAGAGAGAGTTTCTCTCTGGCCTTACTGCAGTTCCTCTGCATTTCTTGACTGACATAGCGGTTCACTAAGTTGTACCTTTGGAATACTCAGCCATGAGGAGGATCTTTGTTTTAAGAATAAAAAGAGAGGATTTAAAAAACCCAGCTCCTGCGGGATGTTGAACTGTAGTGCTGGCAATCCTTCTTTTGGATTATCTCTTCTCACGTTTGTCTTTCTGAAGAAGCACTGGATATGGATGGACTCTTCACCCCCTTGCATTTCACTCCCAAACCACCCAGGTCATATTAAAAGACTTTGCAATGAATCCCATGCTTTTATTGTTTAAAAAGCCACTATTTACTTCCAGCACGGGAAACTGAGCATCTCCCTGCAGGGTAGCCAGCATGCCTCTGTGGAACCAGCAATGAGACACTGATTTAGTACCTCCATAAGGAAAGCAGTTCTACTTTCTGTTATTCTGTATGTCGATTGACGTTAATCCCATAATTGAAGCATCCGGTTTTAGGATTGAGCTGATATTTATCAACAAAAGCCTGCTAAAACAGCGCAATTTGTGGTAAATGGTGATTTAGACCAACACTGCCTGCTCCTCCAACACACATCAAACTTTTCCGTATTTCTTGCTTCTTCACATCTCTGTAAACTCACCGAACTGGGCTGCTTCACATGTTTGTTGGTAGCTGCTCCAGTCAGCTCTGTGGCACGGAACTTTATTAGGTTGAGCAGGCATAGACTCAAAGTGTGAAAGAAAATAGCCTCTGAAATTTATAATCAAATAAATGCAACCAACCAGAAATTCAATTTGTAATAGCAACAAAATCCATTTTAGGAACAGAGACGACAGAAGCTTTTACTATCAGAAAATGTGATTATTGTATAAAGTTGAAAGTCCCTGAGCAGTAGCTTGGTCTGAAGATGATGGTCCAAGTGCCAGAAGAGCAGTGCCTTTACCATTGTGTTCGTATGTGAATTCAATTTGTTAGTAAGACCAACTGGCACCAGAAATTTCACAGGTGCCAGCAGTCCAACATGGAGGCAGCCACTTCTCTTAATTCCAGCAAAAGCAAAATAAGGTTGACATAGTATCATCAGGAGCTGCCTGGATTTATATCCTTGAACTCTGTTTCATGTGGCAACAGGGAATGTCAAACTGCTTATCTCTGACAGAGCATTTTCTTCCATTACTTACAAATACCTTTAATTTGATATGTTACACTTCAGTACTTTTCAAATGTGTCGTCTTTATATTTTCATATAAGTGATTTTTCCCTTTGTTTTCATTTCATTTTAATTGTTTTTCTGTTTCTTCACAGTATTTCCTTTCTGGCTTCAAAAGGGAGCTAACTAGGTGTAGTGAATTATATCACAAAATGGAAAAGAAGTGTTAGCTGAGTGATGCATTGCTTTTCTTCTGGATATAGGCCATTATCTTGTAGTACTGCAAGAATTTGAATGCTTTAAAAACATGTTAAGTGAATGAAGCTATATAAAATTCATTTAAAAAAAAAAAAGTCACAAACATGCTTTGCATAAGAGTTTAATATTTTTATGTTTCTATTAGAGATGGTTAATGTCTTCTGGAGATTTGTTGCTCTAGAACCCCTGAAACAATATGCAGGGTTTGTGCTGTGAAAGGAGTGCCATCCATTAAAAGCTGCCTCAAGTTTTTTTTTTTTCGGGGGGTATTTTTTTTTGTTGTCTGTATTGTTTTATCTACTTTTTGCAGGCAAAGCCCGGGACTGCTGTAGTTTAAAGGAGGGGAAAGTAAATAAACCTTTGCTTTTTGATTTATTATGTTCATTTCACAGCTGTTTTGGTACAATATGTTTTGCTGTTTCTTAGGTAGTCAGCTGGAAAAACAAATTTGGAAATTAGGCAAATATGATTATAAAATGACACAAAACTGAGAAACCTAAAGTCTGAGGAGCAGGTGAACAGCCTGAAACTACTTACTCTAAACTATTTTTGGCTAATTGCTTAGTCTGACTCACTAAGAAAATGCCATGTCCTCTAATTGAGTTTTAACTGGGATGTCTGTCTCTTTTTTTTTTTTTTTTTTTTAAAAAGGGATTTACAGAAATCCCAATCGATGCTTCTACTTCCAGCACTGAATAAGCAAGAAAATATGAAATGTGAAACAGAATATCAATGCTCTCCTAGACAAAAACTTTTCTTGGTAATAAAAAAATATTTCTCTTCTGGTTTTGTTTATGTCATTGTCTTGCTTTTTTTCCATGTCAGAAACAAATATGGCTTAGAGATGCAGCAATATGCAGTTTCAAGACCTTCAGGGATGAACAAAGGTTGCGCAGGTGTGGAGCAAACGCAAGCTGATGGGAGATGGGTCGCCGGAAGGGGTGTACATTAGCTCAGCTATCCTCGGAGCGCAAAATCTTCTGTTTATGTGTGAAAGCTCTCCAGCCTTGACCCCATCGCTAAGAAGGATGTTTCCTGTTGTATCGGAGTATTTTGAAGATAAGTGTGCTCCAGGCCCTGGCAGTATGTGTCTGTAGTCCCTGTGTAGACAGCATGAAGTTTCATAGACTCCTATTGCCTGTTACTCTGGAGCAGCATTATAGGTCTTAAGCCTCAAATTCCTTGGCAGGGACTGCAGAAAACATCAATGCCTGCAACCTGCCCTGCATGATATGCCTCCTTTTGCATAGTTCTGATGATAGCAATGTCCTTAGCTATCCATTGAATACAGCCAACCTGTAGAGATAGTTAGGCGTTATTAATTGGGCAGAGGACTGTTGACCTGAAGCTAGAACCCTGATTTAAATGGATCAGATACAGAGTCTGTTGTTTCTGCATAGAGGAATGTGGCACTACTAAGCAGTTATGAAGATGCTATGAAAAACTGGGCATGGACCAACGGCCTTGGTAGGAGTCTACAGAACAGCAGTGCTGCCAGAGCAGTGAAATCCCAGGTAACATTGTGATTAGGGGATTTGCAAAGCTGGGGCAGCTTCACTGGGCAAGTGCCAGAAGTGCTTCCTTTCTGAGATGGGAGCTGACTGTGATCAGCATGTCACGTTACCAGGCTGCATTTTTTCCTTTGCAATAGTTACTGTATCATAGCCAGTACTGTATTTCTGTAAGACTTACTGTGTAATAAAATTCTTGAGAAGTTGTGGAATTTAAGTCACCTAGTCATTCTGATACATAGTTGGTAGACTTACCATTTGGGATACGTTTCATACTTGAGAAACGAAATGCCAGTATTTCAAAATGCTAAATAAAAGCATTGAAATTTATTAAACTCCAATATATAATTGTTGTTGCTTAATGGTATGGGTTTTTTGTTTTAAATTAATTGTCCTCAAAACACAAATGTGCATGAAGAGGTATTGAATGTTTCTGGAGTCTGAAAGATTCCCTGTTGCCAACCTGTTGTCTCTGCACTGAGATACTGGATGTCTGAGGGGATGTGGAGTACAAGCTGCTTATTCTATTTCATGGCGTCTCTCAAAGATATAAAACCTGTTTTCATTCCAGAATCCAATAAAAACAAAATCATTTTAGCTAAAATTGAATTGTTAGCACGTCCCTTGCTGAATCATGTGAAATGGGTGCGACTGGCAGAGGCACTGCCTGATTTCTAGTCGAATTCTTCATCTTGCGTCATGTTGACTGATGCGCTGCTGTCTCCCAGACCTAAGCCCTAGCCACCAGCCTACAGTTTGTGATAGAAAACATCTGCTTCATTCTCTTGTACAGATACACATCTACGAAAATGTTAAAACATTTTGGCTGTCACGCAACAGGAACTTGAACAGAAATCCATTTAATTGAACATGCTCTCATCAGCTGCTGTATGCGATTTATAGGGTACTCTGTGATCAGCTGTTGCCAGAGTCATGGGGAATCATCTAACGCAGGATGCAGATGCCTAACCTGGCTGCACAGAGAGTAAACCCAGGTCTGAGATGACACTTCTGTCTGATGCAAATGTGTTTCACCTCATCCCCTTTGCCGAAATCGCTGTTCTAGTCAAAAACGGAACTTTTCTTAAAAAAAAAAAAAAAAAAAATTGACAGGATCTATTTTCATTCAAACATCTAGCACTTTTATCTGTTTTCTAAACAACTTTAAAAAAAAAAAGTTTTTCCCTTTTTTCTCATTCTGTTTTCTCTTTTTCTTTTCTTTATATTTTTCAATTCCTGCCTCTGAAAAAGCTTGGTAGGAGAAGGAGAGATGGTAGAGAGACTGTAGTAAAAGAGCTCAGTAAAAATTGAAAGTGGGGAAAAAAATGTAATTGGCTGTTTGTTTTTTCCAATTTGGTTGGAGAAGTATAGAAGGAAAAATCCATGAACTTTTAAGATTAAAGATTAAGAAAGCATATTTTTAAATGAAAATAATTTGGACGGTATTTTTATTTGCTTTACTGTTGTGCATAACTATCGCTCAGCATGGGTAAATGTTACCTAATCTGTCCCTAAGGGACAAAGGACTGTTGAATTGAACCTGAATTTGTTTCATGGGGGAGCAGAGCTTGAGAGCTAAGTCTCTGGGCCAGTCCTGCATTTCTGCTCTTACAGATTTTAGGAGCATCCTAATAGGATTAGGTACTACAAAGCTGTCTTGCATTCAAAATTAATATCAGAGGGGAGTGTGTTGTGGAACAGAATTTCCTGCAAAGAGTGTTGATAGCAGAAGCACAAACTCACTGTGAGATTCAACTACCACGTTACCACTTGCTGCTGAGCTTCCTATTCCATTGCTTTGGATTACTGCTATTCCAAAACCTCTTCCTTTTCACACAGCTCCTTGGCTTCACCCCGAAGATCCCCTTGAGATGGACACTCTTGACCTCATGCGGATACCTTTACGTCAGCGTGTTTTTACATGTGGCTGTGTCATGGGTTATTATGACTGGGGGAGGAAGAACTGGAGTGGTTGTGTAGATAGCACATGCTTAGTTTCTGAAAATAGCCTTAGCTGACGCTTTTGCAAAAGTTGAGTAAGTAGGTAGCCAAAGACTTGGTAAGCTTTGTCTCTTGAGTGGTGGGAAGTCAGGCCAGTATGTTTCTTAAAATGAGCAATGTCTTTACTCTGCTGCTCTCCTCCTCCCATTCTTTGTTTTTATTCATTTTGCAAAATTGTACATCACTGGAACCAGAAATGTAAAATTACCAATTCAACATACGTTGGGTTAAAAATAGAACAAAAATCAAATTTCTGCTAAGGGATACAAAGCTGAACTTCAGCTAATTCTGTTAATTCCCATTTACAAGGTCCAGCCCACCATCCCATCTCCAGCAGTGGCCATAGATAGGGGAGTATGAGCGGGGCAGGCATGCGTGATGCTTCTCCTCTGACACTTCCCAGGCTCCAGCTGTTTTCAGCTCAGGGACTTTGTGCCAGAAATGATTTCTGTGTAAATAGTAAGCATGAATAGATTTTTTTTCTTCTGTGGACTTAATCTTCTCTACCCTTAAGCCAGTTTATGCTTGTGACATCCACAGCTTCTCGTGTTAGGTAAAAAAATCACTTTGTTTTGGACATAGTTCCAGTTTGGTTTAAGGGGTCCTTGTGTCAGTATTGGAAAAGTCCATGAACAAGCAGTACCCATCCATGCTGTCCATGCTATACAAGATCCTGGAGAAGTCTGGCATACCTCCCTGCATTTCCTTTTCTCCTAATGATTCTTAACATTTGATCTACTGTCTTTTTTTCCTTTGACTGTTGGTAGCACTGGGCTAATTTTTCCATGGGGCTGTCCATTGTAAATGCAGGATTTCACTCCTGTGTAGTCATGGTTGACTCAGAGTCCATCATTTCATATGTGACGTTGGGATTGTTCTTCCCACATGCATATTTGACATTAATCTCTATTGAATTTAATCTGCCATCTCATATGTCATATCATTTCATAAGGTCCTTATGCAGTTCCTCACAGTCAGCCTTTGTCCTCATTACCCTGAATAAATTGGTATCATCAAACTTCCTCCCCCTGCTTTCCAAGAGTATGCGGGAGAGTGTAGATCCCTAATTTGACCAGTACAGGTGACAGGCTTTCAGTCCTGCAGGTCTGTGCATCTCCCTTGGTTAATTGGTACTCAGTATTACGTTGATAAATTCAGTATGCTGTGAGATGAATATGTATGTGTCCTGTTTGGTCCTGTTTGCTCCAGTGTTCTTGTTTACAAGAAACCAGAACAAGCTATGGGAAAATGATGTCTAACAATTTTTGGCTCACAGGGTGTTTGTGAGTGTTCTGTTTGCAAGTGTTTGATGTTGCAGAAATCCAGGTTAATCAGGACAGTTGTATTACTCTTCTTTCTCTTGAAGAGGAACTCGGTAGCTGATGAGAATCCTCTGAAGTACAAAATCTCTTCTTGCAAGTGCTTTTGACAGCCTGCTCTAATGAGCTTGAGTATTTCTGTTGATAGAGTAGCACGTGTGAGAACAGAGCAAACAGGTCGTAGGTGTGTGTTTAGAAGTAGTAAAGTGGCTTGACTGAGTTGAAGGAACCTCCTTGAAAAGCTTGCTGGTAAATAGGCAAGCAGTGATCGAGGACGTGCAGCTGCCATTCGCTTCAGGTAGCCCTACATCGATGGGCATACTTGATGCAGGAAGGAGGGATGGCCTCTCCTCCCTGTGCATTCAGGGACTGTCACCCTTTCTCCAGGTACCATCATACCATAGCAATCGTAACCTTCACTTCTTTGAGCTGATCAGCAGCATCTCTGCACCGCACGGGGAGGGTGGGCACAACCAGTGTCAGCGTTGCACATGATCTGATCTCTGCACCGCAACGAAGAGCAGAGATCTGACTGTGGAGATCTGTGGTATTTGGGACTTTTCTAGCTTAGAGATCTCTTTCCTGCCCCAACCCCACATCTGTTCCACTAGAGACAGAAAATTCTCTGTGACAGATTCCTGGTTTAGTCCAAACCTGAAATTGTTTGTGTTGATGTTTGTCTTGTATGTGTGCAAACCTGAGTCCCTGAGTTGATGAGTAGGAGAGAAAAGGGAGAGAAGAGGCTGAGAACATGGATCACATAATAATTTTCCTGAACTGTTCACAATTTGATTTCTGTGGATAACATGAAAGGTACCAATAAAACCTAGAGAAGAAATGGAAGATTCAGAGGTACCTCCTCTGACGATTGCGATGTAGATAACTTGGAAGAAATCTGCCATTGGTGTATTGTGCTGCTTTTCAAAATGGGCACAGTTGAAGTTGTAGCACAAAGGCAAAGACCAAAGAGGATTTGATCAGGTACATGAATATACAGACAGGAGTGGGGACACGGTCCTGTGAAGCTCCTTTGCATTTCTCTCTTCTGCAACAGTAGCTTTTATTTCAGCTAGCATAAAGCATTAGTGGTTTTTGGCAGTATTTCAGGCAAATCTTCAGATAGGGATGAACTGTTCTTGAACCAAATCTCCAAAGGATTTGGCACAAGTGTGCTTTCCCGCAATATGAAATGCGGATTTTTGTTCAGTATTTATATTTGAATAGACATTAATGAATGCCCAAAGAAAATCACGATCTCTACTTTTTCTCTTGTTATTTGATTTCCCTTTGTCTGCTTAATGCTTATGCAGATTGTACATATTGTACTGGCAAATCTTACCTGGTGTCTGTCTCACTGTTGGGGTCGGGGGTGGTGAGGGGGAAGTCTCAACTCCGATGTAACCGTGACAAAACTTTTACTGATCAAGTGTATCAGTTTCAATACTTAATGTCTGACGATGATGCCAAACTGGAGGAAAATCCATCTCTTTTTTTTATTTTTTCTCATAAGCTTTTCTGTGAGTCTGCTGCCAATACCACAATGTGTGAAGTTGCTCTATAGGTATCATTAAGAGGAGATAGGTATCAATAAATAGTTATTCTATTTGGTATCGGCTTTCCCACTTAATGTAAGAGACCGACCAGTTCCTGTGTGTGCTCATCAGGAACTGATCACGATTGCTTACAGGCTGGTTTCAAGAGCATGGCCAGCTAAGACTTCTGAATGTTGATGTGTCATACTCTTGCTTGAGTACCGAAAGATCTGAAAACTCTATTCAGGGACTCCATAGGAGGGAAGACGACTAATGAGAAAAGCATCAGTAATTGTGATCTTTTTGTGGGAAGTCCACTGGTTTCTGTTTATTGTATAATAACTACAGTGAGGCTAACCATGATCATTTGTGGGCTAAATGCAGTGTCTTGTGTAAACGGATCCAGTGCTTGACCGCAGATCAATGTTAAATTTAACCTGGAATCTAGAATCATGTCAGCGAAGTAGCTGACATCACAGGATAGCTAAATGCTTGTGACCTTTTTCGGCTTTGCTGAGTTAGTAGATTTATTGCTCTAGTATATTCTTTAAGGGTGGTTTTTATACACCATTTGTCAAATTGTAAGCCCTTGTAACAGATTAGCCCTTCAGTAGGTATGCCCCAAGTTTCCTCTAGACTTCCCACATCGCACTGAGTAATGATTCTCTATTAATGAAAAATTGAGTTTGTTTCATTTGCTGTCACATTTGAAGCACAGGTATATTTTTTCTTCCCTAGGACTGGTTACATTTTAATGCATATATTCAAAATTCAAGTCCAATCTGAAATTACATGTATCAGCTATGATATAGTCAGTGGAAAGCATCAAAACGTGATGCATTGAACATATTTTACAGTCCTAGGGTAACAACATCCTCGAGTTTATTTTATGCAATACATATATACAATATTTGATTTTGGTGAGAGGGTCTGTAGAAGCAGATGTACTTCTCTGAATATATTTTGGCAGTGGTAACTTATACATTGCTTTAATTTTGGATACAGAAATCACATTGGTGGTTTTTTAAGCTGTGATGAGGAAAACACAGCTGAAAGGATCAGGGTAACTGTCAATAACTACTTTTTAGAGTTTAATGGAGAAGAAAAAATATATTATTATAAACCAGGCATGGTGTGGTAGGTTTCAAGGCATTTCACTGAGTCTAGCAGATATGGCAGGTTCTCAAGTTGTTTATCAATGGGCAAGTAAATCTTTTATTAATCTCTTTATGCAGTTAGACTGTCAGATATGTAAAAATATTTTTTTTACAATTAACTATATCTGAGTTATGTGTCTCAGAAGGTGGTGCAAGTATCCTCATAGGCTGGTATTTAGGCCTGAAGTGAGAAACAGAATAACATGCAAAAAGCGGGTAATTAGAAGCTGCCTGTTTGCTTCCGAATTTCTAATCAGATTCATAACTCCTGCTTCAAATGGATGGAAATGCTTTTTTTGTGCAAAAGTAAAAAATAAATATTTATCATATCAAAACCATTCCAATATTTCCCTGAGCACATCAGGATTAGAAGGCAGAGCTTTGTAGCTAAAATGAGTCCCTCATTGGCTTCTTGAACAGAAAGGAGATACGAAATGATCTCAAAGTAAAAGTTATAAAGAAAATTTCATACATCACACCTTATTAACAAGCAGACTTTAACAGTCATGTTTGAGGATAACTTAAGACATCTGTAAACTCTAGGGCACACTGTGAGCCCTTGGAAACCTTGTAACAAGGTTATTTTATAGTAAACCACATTTTGTGGCACTAACAGAGATTTGATGGAGAATTTTAAAACTTTCCAAAACCAAGAAAAATGTCAACTCGAGAATAATTCAGCTTGTTAAGCTCTGAAGACAAGGTCTCAACAGATATCGGTCCTCTGACCCGTTCACGAGAAATTGACTGCCCAGTAAACAGCAATTGGCTTGGGACTCTCTCCCCCGTGTCCCCAGCTCATCCTTTATCTGGTTTCTGAATGGCAGAACCTCTTGCCATTGGAAATCCAATTACAGTTAAACAAAGATTCACCTCAGTGCCTCATGGAAAGCTTTGAAAAATGTTTTGCTTAAAGACAGTTCTGCCCACATCTGTCTAAATAGACAGCCAAGATTTTCTGCAGGTATTAATGCTGTGTCGCACTCTTTCCTGAAACGGGATATTAGCTGATCTTGACATTAGTGTTAATCTAGACCAGTCCCCTTTACAGCTACAGAGGCCGTGTAGGTCACAGTCTTACTACCTGTTTCCTCATGAGGTTGGCTTAGAAAGTTAACTTCATTAAAATGAAATGTTTTTTTCCCTTTAGTTTTTTGGTCTAGCTTTCTCATTGTGTCATTTGAGCCCCTGAGGATTTATGTGTTCAGGATTTTCTCTGCCTTCCCTGCACCCCGCTTTCAAAACCCAGCAGGTAGAAAATCACTTTGACTAAAGCTGAGATTCTCACATTAAAAGCTGAGATTCTCCAGCTTTTCAAAGTATGTGATTATATGAAGTATCAAATACTGTGAGAATTGGATTAAAAAAAACACGAGGGCTGATATGGAGACAAATGATAATAAGCAGTGGGAAAAGACTGCGTACAAATACAGTAATGGATAGCAAATGTCAAGAGTTCAACATTCAATTTTATTTCTCTGTTTTTATGAGCTGGATTTTTATTATATATGTCATGGGGAGTGTGTGTGTGTGGTTAAGGGAATAGCTGAAAATGTGTACAGAGGAAAGAGATTAAGGGTCAGGATAGTCAGAGAAATTTGGGATGAAGAGGACTGGGATGAAGCCAGGGGAGTGAGCACCAATAACACATAGGGGAGCAGACTGTCAGGCTGCTTGGGATGCTACTGCATTTCTCCAAATTCGTGTTTGCCAGCTCCCTCAGTAATTGCAGAAAGTTAGAGTCGCTTCGGCACCAGGAATGTTGCTTCAGCATAAGATAGAGGTGGATCCAAAACTATCTTCCTCGCATGGAGGCAGTTTCTCAGCACATTCCTTCAAAACCAGAAGGAAACCGTAGCTTTGTGTCCATGCAGCTCCTCCTTCCCTCCCTGGGGAGCTGGCTGTGAATTTTAGGGGTGAGATGTGATTGTGAAGACTGGGGCTCAAACACGCTAAAGATTTTCAGCATATTGCAGCAAAGATAAATGTTTTTCCACTTGAGAAGAGTGTCAGAAAAGCAAAGATGTTCCCCAGCATCCCTCTAAGCTGTAGACTTCACCAGTGAAAAGAATGATGTTTATTCCAAAATTTCAAGTGGGCCATTTTCTAACGTAGGGTTCAGCAGCTGCCTTTGCAGCTTGCGCGTTTCAGGAGCCTGAGAACTGTTTCCAACTGGATATGGAGACTGTCAAGTGCTTCAGTCGTACTGCGGGTAACTGCATTCAGGTACGCTGTTTTCTCTGCTGACTTTGTGATTCAGTTTTGCCCTTTTTGTGTTGTTGAAGGCCATTCTGCCCTTTTCTTTTTTTCCCCTCTCATCTTTGTTTTCATTAATGACTGCCAACATGCCCATGTATTGCTGTAGAGCATGTCCTTGATCAACTTGCCTGAAGAGGACGGATGGGATACAGTCATGAAAGGCAGAGCTCCTGCCATACAGATTGACCTGTAAACCCTGGGCTGGCGCTTAGGATTAAAACCAGCTTCTGACAAGATTGTGCTTCTGCAGCCTCTCTTGGCCACCGCTCCTCAGCCGCATGCCCTCTGTTTGGCAGCTTCTGAAGCGCTGCTGCCTTGTGCTAGATTTAGGATTAAAAATGTGTCATTTCTGGCCTTCCCTTATCCTCTGTCCTGACTTATATGGAACGGAAATGACCTGTGGCTTGTTTGAAAGTCGGCTTTAACAAGGAGGATGGAAGTGATATGCCCTGCCAAAGTGAATGCATGTATTTAGCAGAGAGTATTTGGTCTGGAGTTTGTACACAGAGAGCCGAAGGAGGACAGCTCCTTCCTTGGGTTTGAGACTGGACTGGTTAAGCATCGTGGATTCACTGACTGGCAGGGAGGCAGCTGCCTCATGTTAACACCCCTGCACAACTGCACAATTGCTTTGAGAGTATTCCCAAGCACATCTGTAACAGGGCTCTTTAAAGAGCGGTTATGCTATGAAATGTGAGACTCTTCAATATTACATCTTGGTGCCTCACGTTTATTCTTGCTCCCTCAATGACTTCCTCATCAAATGCGGTCCATTTAAAGATGCAGAACAAGATTTTTCTTAACTGCCAGCATTGCAACAGCAACCTGCTATCCAAGAAATCAAGCTGTGTGCTGTCTGCTTCATCAATCATTACCAGCCAGGACTGACGGGAAGGATTCAGGATGGAAACTTAGCTGGCAATTAGGCAGCTAACACATAGGAGCGGGTGGAGTGTTATCTTGTGCTGGCAGCAGCTGTGTGGACTTTGTGGTGCAAATGGTAGGGGAAAGAAGTTTTGCCTGTTTCTTAAGAAGGTCAGCCTGTGGCTTTGTACAGGGATTAATTTTCCCCATTTTCGGGCTTTACTATCTTGAAAATTAGCAGTATCTCTCTGCATTTGGTAACAGCAGCAACATTTGGTTGTTTTTTTATTTTTGGGAGGGCAACATTTTGGAATTGACAGCTTTGGCATCCCTTCCCTGCACTACTGTTGGGGCAGCATTGCGTCTTCCTCTCACCAACAGCCTCGTGGACAACTTAAACAGTCAGCATGTGTCATCATGTCTGCTTTCCCCTCTGCTGTAGTGATAATTGTAGATAGCCTTTAATTACCACATGCATTCCTAGTATATGTTGCAGTATTACACAGCAGTTACGAGACTTTCAACAATGTGGAGCCATCCTATATGGCTGGCAGCTCAGTGAATTAAAGGCTTTTCCAAACTAACAGTGGTTGTTTTGAAAAGTCAGTGTGACATGGTGTTACGCTTTCTCACTGCTGAGACATGCCATGTGTGTCTCTCACACAACACACATGCACAAAAGAGCTGCTGTCCCCTTGCACATTCTGTTTTCTTTCACACATGACTTGCTGAAAGAGGAAAAGGTGAAAATTCATCATCAACAACTGATCTTCGTAGCTGGGTGAGAAGCGTTTCTTCAGTCATAAGTTTTACAGACTTCATAAAAGTTCCTGGTTTTGGAATCAGGATCGAATACAACCTTTGAGAGTGGAGAAGTCAGAGCAGCCTTTCAGGGTGGAGAACAGGAACCATCACCCAAAATCAGTAGTTGATGCATTAATATCTGTCATGGGGAAGCAGGGCTTGAATCGGGTAGACCTGAGACTTGGACCTTTGCTTTGCATATCCCGAGTGAGTACCCTAACCATGGGGAAGCTGCTGTCCCCTTGCCTGAGAAGATTTGTTTTCAATTAACTTAACTAAATCGTCTTTCCAGCAGCCTTCACTCTGTTTCTCACTGGCTGATAGACTGTGTCCCTAGCCCAGAGACACGATGAAACTCTTGGGGATAACCGGAGGCAGAGAGGCCATTCCCCATTTGCCAGGACACTCGATACTGCGAACCCTCAGCAGCAAGGCCTCTTGCAGTCTGTGCTGACCACAAACCCTCGGGCAAGTACTACACGTGCAGACTGAAGACGAAGTGGAGGAGGTGTGGAATGATGGCTTACAGCAGTTGTAGATATACCAAAACTTTGAGGGAAAACCCCAAAATGTATTGCAGGGAAAAGCCACCAAAGCAGACAGTTATTCCCATTTTTGCAGGTCTGTGTACAAAAGCGGAACCTGTGGTATTAAGCTCTGCAGTAATCTTGCAAAATTGTTTCCTCTTCTTAAGTGGAAATGAATTAAGTCATACTGTGAGTGGTATCGTGGTCAGTGCATCATAATGGAAAAACAGCAAATAAAAATTACTCCTCCAGCAATAATGTGTTAATGTCTTTTTAGCACCAAGTAAGTTTTTGATAGTTATCACTGATGTATTTTTTTAATAATTGACTGGGATGCTTAATAATGCTGTTTATAATTTAGGAATCCAATTTATTGACAAAACCAGAAAGAAACCACCATATTAAATAGACACAAAAATCAGTTTAATACAATTCATGGGGAGGAATCGTAACTTCACAGCAGGCAAAATACAATAAGCACTAATGTAACCTTTTAAAATAAGGATTAAGCACAAAACCTCCCAGCCTGTCCAGAATGGAGCATGATGGATGGTATGGAGGCTTTGATGCCTTGGTTCATAGCCTGTAATCTGTCTGTCCACCCAGAAAAGTTCTGTTTTGTTGACCGCTTTTTCACTCTTCATCTTTCACTCTAGCTGCCCTCATTTTCCTTTCTAAAATGTCTTTCCTTCTGTGTACTCTTCACAGTATTTTTGAAAACCCTTCCATTGTGGCAGGGTTTCCTTCAATTCTGTTCATCTTTTCTTCAGCAGCCGGGTCTGTTTAGTGAGTTTATTAATTACCATGTTAGGTTCATTGAAGTGAGCACCTCATTTGGAGAAACCTCCTGGGGACTCCAGCAAATATACACATACTCATTAGACAGGATGTTTTCCACTTGTATATCAGCATTTTGATAATAAACACTTTATAATGTTAAGTAAAATGGTGCAAGTTAAAAGTTAGAATTTAGTTGAGGCTACGTTTTTTGGGTTTTTTTCCATGGACATCAATATGGTTGTTAGCTATAAAGCTATGGATCATCAAAGAACCAGGAAAATAATTTCTCACATGATTTCTGCACTGTGCTTAAAGAAATCCACCTCTTCTGTCTTGCTAGTTCATGCTGCTCACTATATGACACTTGGCTTGGCTGTTGGCAAGTCAAAATATAAAGGGCTATGCAATTAAATATAATTCTGAATTTCATCCCCTTTACAGTAAAGGCATGATAGTAGTCTCTGACTTGGTTTAGCACTGGTAGCTGTGCAGTTTAACCCAACATACGCAGAAGATTCAAAAGTGAAATAAAACTATGAATTGGGTAGTCTATAGCTGGCTTTAAAGTTCAAATTAACTAGGTGACAATAACGTATGGTGGTGTGTCAGCCATGGTGTATTCGAGGAGGGCTGAATGCAAGGTGGAAAGATTTTGCAAATCCTTTGGAGGCAATGACAGGTCAGATAAAAACCTGGAAGCATTTTAACTCAGTCAGTTAAAATGCCTCTGATGTGTCCAGGGCTGTGCCTATTTTATAGACTGTAAAAGGCACAGACAGGTTAGCTCATTTGGCAGCAAGTCTGCAGTCGAGGTGAGGCTGCAAGATCCAGCTTCCCTCTTGCCTCTGGATGAGCAGTCTGTCATAATCCTTGGCTGTTGAAATGCTATAGCAGTTTGGTTAATCCCTTGCAGGGAGATCTTCCACAACCCTCTTGCTTACCGTCGGAGAAAACAGTCCCAGATGTTTTTGTCCGAGATGAGGATGTTTGGTTGGACTGTTGGAGCAGTAATTTCTCTCCCCAGGGATGAGCAGAGCTGTAGAACTGAACCCTGGGTCACACCATGAATCAGCCTCCAACCTCCCGCTCTAGACTTTAAAAGCCAGAGAAGACAGCTTAAAAACCAGCCGGGTAACTGGAGGCTGCTGGTACCCTCCTTGTAAGAGATGTGACACCTATATTGAGTTTCTCTGGGGGCACTTAAGGCTGAGTTTATTTACTGTGTAAGATGGTAGTTTAGTGTGATTCCTGCTTGGTGCCTAATTAGTTCCACTAATTTATTTGGAACAAAACTTCCTCCCTTTCTGTTGAATAACTGGAGTGTGGTTTCTGTGAGCACCTCTAATCCCTCATTTAGCCGGATGCTGTGCTCTCTCTCTAAGGCCTATGTTTTGAATAACTATTAGCTTTGTAAGCACTTTACCTTAGCGATGCCCAAAGGCCCTTTTGGAACAATTGCAGTAGACTTTGTGTAGACAGAAGATGTTACCTTGATCCTTTTAAAAGCTATGTGCTCCTAAGGAGCTCTATTGTGAGTAGTCACTGGAGCGCAGGGGTTCCTGAGAGCCTGACCTTCAGGGAGAGGACACGAGATGGGGGGTGTGTGGGGGGGTGGGGGGAGGGTGACACGGACAAAGGGGTAAAGCGAACAGGCTGACCCTTGGCTAGTTGACAGCAGAGTGGTGGAAATGCCCAACTTCTAATTTCAACAAGTGCACAAACACATCAGTGCACTGGCAGGCCCTGTGACAAGACGATGCTTTGAACTCATCGTATTCTTCTGTATTTTAATTGGCTGCGTCAACCACCGAGAATAGTATGGTTTAGCCACTGTTTATCTGCTGTTTTTCTTTTGGCAGCAGACTGCTGCCAAACTACGCCTGACAAACATATACATCTGCGCTTCACTGTATACACGTACCCCAGCTGGCTCCAAGTTTCCTCTGGGAGCAGTGCCCGGAGCATCCTGGGGTTCAGGCAAACCAATTCGCTTTGCGTCTATGCCTTCAGCTAGCCTTAGTGTCTTTACCTGCACTGTATTAAGCAATATAGATGAGTCTGTAGATACTTCCAACAATTTTATTCATTCATTTTATTTCTCACACTTTGCTAATTAACTTGTGCCTAATATAATTTAATTTATTTATTGGCCTTAATTCAATAAGACTATTCAGTAAGATAAATCAGAGAATTTTTGTATACTTTAACTTTCTTCTGCTTCGTATCCTGCTGCCTGCTGACCTGTTCTCTCTTCCCTACCCCTTTCCAACCTTGCTTACTGTCTGCTTATTTATTACCTTTAAAAATGATGTAATTATTTCTAGAACGTATGCACACTTGTAACTAAAACTCTTTGGCTTGAGAGTAATTTGTACAGAAGCAGACTTGGTACTGAATCTTCCTGTGCAAGTGCTGCTTCTCTGTTCTTTTCCGTGGACGGCTGGCTGTAACCTTTGGGATTTTGGTAAGTGGAGTGGAGCGCAAGAGAAGGGACTGCGCAGGCACAGGCATTGGCTGCACAGCATGCGTGCCAGCACCCCTGCCTCCTAGCAAGATGCATGCGTGCTTGTGCTTGAAGTTAGGACTCGGCACCAGTGGGTCAGGAAGCAAAAGTTCCAGACCTAACCGTAGTACGGTGTGGACTTAAACTTTGTCAAGTGTTTCCTTTGTTAGAATTGCTTCCTTCATTTTACCATCACCATGTGTATGGCTCAGAGCAAAGAGAGGCCACGGACGCTTTACCAGCTTGCACTTTTACCATTTGATATAAGCATACAACACCAGCAGCCACCTGTGCTTTGCCGCTGCAGATGTGTTTGGCTCAGACAACCAAATGGGTGCTATTTAATCTGTTGCAACTTTTTCTCCTGAAAGTTTCACAACAGGGTATCATATATTTTGAAACTGTTTTCTAGTGAAGATGGTCTTTTTGTTTGGTCTTTTTCCTTTTGGCAAAGGAGACTTTTTTCCACTTCCCTTGGCTGGGGAGCTGGAGGGAACTGCAGGCTACTCTGCGAAAGCTTGGTGCCTGTATGAAAACAGACGTGATGTAATCAGGCTGGCACAACAATGTGCCGTTATTTATGAAGCCAGCCCTTTTCTAACTTTTCCTTTGTTTATGCAGTGTAATTTCAATGTCATAAATACTAAAAGGTTTACTGCTGAGAGATGAGAACTTCCCTCATTCATCTCTGCAATTAAACTTCTTGTGCCCATGGTGGCTTTTCCTTTTAACTGCCTTTTAGGATGGAGTCCAGGATTTTAAGAGTTTTCACTGACTGAATTTTTTTAATGAGGTCAGAGTTTTTGAGGGAATTTTGAATACTATTTAATTTTCTGTTTCCTTTGCAGGTTTAGGCTTTACTTTTCAGCACAGTCCTTGAGTTCCTGAGTGATGTCAAACAAATCCTTTTTCCTTTTGTGTGTCTTACTTTCACCATCTCTATAACAGGATAAACCTGGTTACTGTCTTTGAAGTGCCTAGTGCTATATGTGAGCTACCCTAGAGCTAGGTACTCTCACTGTAATAGCTCAGCCGCTCCCTTTCTTTCTGGCACAACCTCTGCAGCCTCTGGGCTTGTCCTGGAAACGTGTCACACAATGACAGATATTTTAAGGAAAGTAATCCCGACTGAGTTTTTCTGCAAAGAATGGGGAAAGTTACTGCATGATAATCCTGAGGGGTACTGTGTGATACTTCTATCAGCTGTAGGACAGGTGGTGCTTTTGTTCCATTGATAGAGCTCTATTAATTGGGGTTGCTTCAAATCTGAACCAATGTATGCTGCGGAGAAGTATATACACCAATGAATTTCAAACTTTCCTAGAAGAAGCAGGGTTTTCTACTAAAGTGCTGACACTTACATTCCTTCATACCTCCACAGACTTTGGTAGAGTGTTTCAGTAGAGTGCGCATGATGTTACATGACTAGCAAGCTGTCAGAGCAAGCCATGCTGTCCTAAATAAGACTTATGCATAGGACAATCTTCGTAAAAGAGCTCCCTGGATGCTCCTGTCTATAGAGCCCTCCCACCTTCTGCTCCTCTGGTTTTGCTAGTTAACAAGGGAGGGCATGGTGCAGCCTTGCACCCAGTCGCTAATGGCTGTTGCTGTGGGCAGCTCCTAGGCTTCAGGGACTGGCTAACAGAAAATGAGAAAGGATGAGGCATTCGAGTGACACTTCCAGAGCTCTCTCCAGACCTGGCTTCTTTATTCTTTATCTACAGACCCTACTGGCTTTAAGATTTGGGATGGAAAAAAAAAAAAAAGTAAGCTGTCTTTGGACCCTTAAGTTAACTGAATTGTTTCTTTCAGTAGCAGTCACAGATTTTGTGGGTAAATTTTATCGTGAAGAGGAATATAAAGAAATTCTGTGGTCACTGTAGAGCTTTAATTGTTTTAAGCTGTAAGTATGATGTTGCAATAGTGAGAGTAGCTGGCGTGCGTCAACCTACTCTCATGTGAAACAGCTGTCTAATGAGAGCTTCTTGTAAGATCCCCTGTTAAGAATAGGCCGTAATGAGTATGATGAAACCACCTCATCCTTGAAAACAAATTCCTTTTCATGGCTTAATTAAAAGTGCTCCTAATACTTCTGTGAGCATACATGATAACTTAGGAAAGCCTCTGTTTTAATTTATATAAAGCAGTCTCAATTAAGAAGCAAAATAGATAATATGTTGCTTTAATATTATGTAGTAAAAACTGTTCTTATTTCTGAACTACTGTTATCTTCCAGTCAAATACAATCTGCGTCTTAACAGTTTAACAGCTTTCCTCAAGAGACGAGCATGACAGCCACTTTCTTGTATACTTTTAGTTATGTCTTACTGTGGTGGAAAAAATAGTCGCGACTAGAGCAACTGACTTAGTCGGGCATGATTTGTTGCTGAAATTTTTGGGAGAGAAATTTACAGATGACTGAACTATTTAGGCCCGAATTTTCTAGGAACAGACAGCGCTAGTTAAAGTTCACTGTGCAATGAGCAACAGTGCATTTTGCCCAAAATACACCACCGGTGAAATGTGCTGCAGGATGGGTTTGTGTTAGTGAACCTCGGTGAGAACTAGAAGCTGGATCACCAGCAGCTGGTATGGACAAAGCAGGCATCTCGGACCTGTGGCTGGGCTGCTTCGGGGAGCCATCCCTGCTACCCCAGTGCAAATAAAATCCGGGTGTATGAGAACAACATTGCCTGTTGCTCCACACCACTGGCAATTCCCGCGCCTCTTCTTCTTTCTTCTTCTCATTTGCCACAGTGAAACGTCATTCTCTGTTTGTAGTTTTTATGAAAGATGCTAGGAAAGATGCTAATTAAAGAAAGAAATGTTGACTTGAGAGAAAATTGCCAAAATGAGCATTGTAAAAGAACAACTGTTTCCTTACGTTTGTCTGAAATTGCTCTCCCCTTGGGAGAAGCATAAAGCTACGAGTCCCTCATGCAGGGACTTCCCAGCCTCTGTTACGTGAGGAGGAGGGTACTACTGAAAAGCAGATTGTTTCCATGCCGTATCCTTCATAGGGCGCTCTCCTGACATACTGAAAAATCAGTGAATAAATGGCACTGAAATGCGTTAGAACCACCCTTAAAAAGTTGGGGTTTTTTTAAAAGAAGAGTGAAGTCTTGAAGGAGGGTTGCCTTCTTGGGTGAAGAAGTTTATTGCTCTTTGGGAAATGCCCTGTGTCTCTGGCCTGGCCTTGGGTCTTTTGGAGGGTCACGGGCAGTGCCCAGTATCTGTGACAAGCAGCCAGCTGGGGAAGAAGTTGGGGGGATGTCACGCTCTCTCCGAGTAGCCAGCAGTGTTACAGGGCAAACTAATGAGGAGCAAGCTGTAACTTCTTGTGTAGATGTCCTGCAACAAAGGTGTTATCCTGGTCCTCTTTCCCTTTTATCTCTTTTAGGTGCAGCATTTTGATTTCCCAACAGAAGGCATCCTACAGTTTGGAGAATGTACTCTGATGTATTACTTCAATTGTTTTCACATTGTCAAATTTCCTGTACTTAGTAAAGACACGCTATATCTGCGTGCCAGTGGAGATTGTGTGGTTCATCACATGAAGGCATGGGAGATTCAAATCTAGTAGTTAAATGGTGACTTGGTCCGTATCGCAAAACCCTGACCTCTTACACTGTGACACCACAATAGAGAT
Source organism: Aptenodytes forsteri (assembly GCF_000699145.1). NCBI lineage: Eukaryota > Metazoa > Chordata > Aves > Sphenisciformes > Spheniscidae > Aptenodytes > Aptenodytes forsteri. The sequence goes on along the minus strand of NW_008796165.1, from coordinate 11,160,776 downwards.
TATTAGCAAAAGGATAGTTAAAAAAATTAACGACTAAGAAGGCTTTGTTTTCGTATTGATTTCTGGTATGTCTTTCAAATGATCAGGCTGACACCTGCATCGCTGACCCTTTGCTCTCCACTCAGTTTAGGACCCTGCTAAAACCTGATCTTCTTCTTCTTTCAGTTCCACCAATACTGCAGGCTCTAATTTTCACTGATCTTTGTTTTTCCTTGCAAATCTGTCAATCACACTAAACAATTTAGGCGTGATCTGTCTTTCTCAAGCTCTCCTTCACACATAGCTGCCTCCCTGTCTTTTCTTGGTGGGTTGTTGCAGATGGATTTGCTTTCATGCTAGATGGGAGATCAAATCCTTTAGCAGAAACACTGCCCCTAGTAGTGTTTGCAAGTTTTGTTAATTGCTCATTGATGGTGCCTTGGTTTGCTGTTAGTCTGTTGTTTCCTCTAAAAAGAGGTATATTTGCAGTACTGAGTAATGTTCATAATTGCCCTCCTACTTTGCCAAAATACTACTTTTGAGAGGCTAAGAGATTGCAAATGTCAAGCGTGGTACCCAGGAGGACAATCTACCAGTCAATGCTGAAATGATTTGAACTAGTGAACTCTTGTTAAAACTGTTAATTGCTTTTTTAAAAACACTTAATGGAAATTGCCACATTTAAGTAGTCCATAAAACTGTGATGACACCAGCTTTAATCAAGTGTCATGAAAACACGTACATCATAAGCTACCTGGCCTGATAACTTTGACGGTGGAAATCAGTCGTGACAGCCTGGTGTTTACAGTCCTGGATCTCTCTGGAAGAGAAGAATCATTTATTTATTTTACTTACGAGGAGATTCTTCTCTGAAATGCACCTTTATGTGAAATAAAGCATATTGAAGAGCATGACCCCGGTAAGCTCAGAAGTCTGTAGGGTAAGGTTGTGCTGCCTGGTTTTGAATATTTCATACTGGAATATGCTGATTTGTATGGTCACCTTGCTGCAGACTCAAAATAACCACGGAGAGCTGAATGAAAGCCACCGTGCTGTGTTTTTGCTGGTGTGTTTGGTTGATTCCAAAAGGCAAAATGCTACAGGGAGGAAACTCTCGTGCTGGGCAGTGAAGTCCTATGTATTTGAGAATTATCAGCTGATAGAGTTACTCAGGACCAGATTTTAAAGAATACCAGATGGTTATGGGACGTATATTTTTTTAAATATCAAATGAGTTAACTATAAATCCCACTGAAAGCTTAGATGGGCACTTGGAAGTATTTATGAGTATACTGTGAGATGCCTGTTTGCCTCTTCAAGCTGTCTCCAGAAGCTGACAGAGGATGGTGTAGGTGGAAATAACCACACTTCTTACCTGGATTGTGTATCAACACATGACCCACGGGAAAAGATCTTTGGAAAGAAGAAAAGGTAGGAGTGAGCATTAGGTGAAGGTGTTCACGTGGGAGAGGAACATTTAGGTTCTGTTTATCCAGTTCAAATTCAGACTCTTGATGACAGCAGCCTGCAGCCTGCTCAGAGGCTGACGGCAGCGGGCGTGCTGGCCTCACTCCAGTTCCCTGTGCAAAGGTGTTCCTCTCCTCAAATCTTCTAAAAAAGGTGTCATTAATTGCTGTGCTTAGCAGCAGTCTCAGAAGAGGGCCTAAAAACAGAAGCGGCCCGATGAGGCGACATACTTTCTAACCCTTTGTAATGGACCCTTTTAGGTCACGCTGTCTTAGTAGGGCACTACATTAAACGTTAGAAACCTGTTCTTTTGTTCCTGGTGGTGTCTACTATCCATCCCCTTGCACCTTTCCTACACATATCATACTCATATTTTATTATACAATTAAAAAAATATCTATAGTCACTATCAACTTGTTTTCTCTCTTGACACTAAGAGATAAGTTGAACGGAGCTATGGTAGCAGCGGTATTGCTAAAATAGGCTATTTTAAGTAGGGTGTTGGTGACAAACATTGGTATAAAAATGCTAGAAATTGGCAAGCCCAGTGTTTCCACCTTTGTGTCATGCAGAGTTTCTATAGTACTATGATGATGTTTCTTTTTTTCATACTTGAAGTTTTAGAATGGCTCTTACCACAAGTTATTTGAGGAAACTTCAGAATATAACCTTGAATTCCAGTGATCTCCCTGAAAGACTTCACAGAAACTCTTCCACTTCTTTTGGGGTAAAAGTTCACTTTATTAAACCAATTTAATTTACTGACAGTGCTGATTTTGAGCAGAGGTTTGGAGGCATACGGAGGGTGCAGGTGGTCCATCTTTTCTAATGATGGGTTGTTTTCAAGAAACAAAGCCTTACTGAATTTCCTGAAGTTAGTGTCTACATTCATCGGATCTCAGGAGGTTTATTTCATAGGGAAGACTTCTTTGACAGCCAATGCTTTCTCAATTTGAAGTTGTCCTTGGTCAGAGTGCTTAGCTACTTTTAGATTAATGATGTATCCAGCTTCACACTGAGAAGAGGGACTCTGTTCACTCTTTGAGTTGGCAAAATGTATGACTAAAACCGTAGAAACTTAGAATTTAAAAAAAATGAGAAGTATTTTTGCTTCTTTTTTTCTTTTCAGTTCAAAACTGTATTTTTGGAAGGCAATATTGGAAAACCTATCCATTTTCAGAGGACTGAACAGTGTCACTTTGTGAAAGTCTGTGTTTGTTCATCTCCATGAGAAACTATTTTTCATTTCTTACGATTTGTTTTTGTTTTGCCTTTTATTGAGGGGCCGAAAAAGGGTTCATGGTGCTGATACAGCAAAATATTTCATGGGCTGTCAGAGGTGTACACTAAAGTGTCTTATCTTGAAGCAGGTTTGGAGATGATATGGGTTACCAGTTAATATTGGTTTGTACCTTTGCTACCAATAACCTGAACTTTCCCAGAGCTGCTGTGCAGCAACTCCTTGCCTCTTTGAAGTTATGAAAGCACATAAATAAAAGAAAATATGAAATATGAAGTAATATGTCTTTATTACACTTACGTGATATTTTTTAAAACCTTATTTACCTGAGATCCTGACATTTTCTACCATCATCATTGCTTTTTAAAATATAAACCCTAAATAGTGCAGACAGATTACCACAAGAGCTAAAGGTAATTTAAAGCAGAAAATTTACAGTGGAACTTGAAAATCACTTTTTTTTTGAGGCAGCTGTTCTAAATGACATGTTCTTAGTCTTCTCCAAAGGGAAATTTTGTCTCTTTCAGTCAAGGCAATAAATAAAGGTGAAAGAACCACTGTGAAAACATCACTGAATAATTAATTTGCCAGAAACACTGTCTCAGAAGAAAAAACCTCTTCAGGATAGTATTGGAATGTAAAATACTCATTATTCACCAAAGACATAAGGATCTGCACAGATAAGTAATGCAGCTGGGCCCACAAACCTGAGATCAATGAAAGACTTGAACCAGATTTTGAAGACTACATTTTTTTTTTTTAATAAGTAGTGATTTTTAAAAATAAATTATATCTAGCTCAATGTATACCTCCATTATCATTCAAATGGGGAATACCTGTGTTATGAAATCAAGCTACTGTATTTAATAAGTAGTGATTTTTAAAAATAAATTATATCTAGCTCAATGTATACCTCCATTATCATTCAAATGGGGAATACCTGTGTTATGAAATCAAGCTACTGTAAGGTGTAATGACATATATGCTTTAATTTTGATATGAACAGGAGGAAGTTTCTATTGCAATGCTTGGCCCAAAGATTTAAGGTTGCAGTCAGGAACATAACACAAGCCTTAACGAGTCCCAGTCCTTGTTTCTGCAACCACATATCTAACTTTGGGTATCTTTAAAAATTAAAGGTACAGAAGAAAGGTGAAATATTAACAGTGGATTGTTTACTATATCATAACAGTTCAATCATCAGTGCTGGAAAGTCAATATTATATTAACGTCAAAATAGTCTCTACTTAAGTTCTCCAGAATGATGGAAATTCAGCGGTCCTAGTTTTCTAGCTATGCATTTGGCTGCTTATAAAACGTCATATAAAAACGATGTTTTGGTAAGAAATCATAACCTCTGTTTCCCAAAGGCAGCAGCTATATGTTACATCAGGTTTGGTTTCACAATAGAGTTTACTACAAAGTATGTCATATAAATTAAAATAATATTGACATAAGGTAGTCAGGTAAGAAACAGTGCTTGATGATTCCTATTGGAAATTCTTTGAATATTTCTCAAATTGAATATCAGCAATAACTTCTGAATGTCTGTCAGATGACTTCCCAGAAGGTGTTTGTTTTGTAGCCCTACCTGCAGTGGCAATTCATTACCTGAGATATAGATTATTTCATCTGTATTCTTCCTGTTGTATCAAGGCTGTCTAATCGGCAGCTACAGAGTGTTTTAACACCTGGATTAATAAAGGCCTTTGTCTACCATTTATACAAGATAAAAGAGAACTTGAACTTTTATAAACTAAATATATTTTACAGGACGGTAACAGATGAAACTGCAGTACACTTCCTATGATGTAAAATACAGTCAATTTTCACTAAGAGCTTCAGGGGCTTCCCTCCAGCCCTTGTTCCCCTCCTGATCAGCAGTCTGGGAGTTTGCCAAGGGAGCTGGAAAATCTGAAAGAGTTTGATCCCCGAACTGCTGAATCCCAAACCAACAAAATAATTTTGGAGAAAAAATGTAGTACGGTAACCTGTATGTACCTGCATGGCAGATATGTACATGGTGGCTTCGTTTAAATGCTGTGGGTTTTAGTCTGTGTAGATGTGTGAGATTCCCAATCTGCATTTCTGAAGGTTGATGTTTTGCTCATATCTGATTCCAGTATTTGTACGGTTCACAGGAATCCTTCAAGGGCTTATTTGCTCTATGTTCATCTGGGACGGAGTGAGTGTACCATGTAAAATAATATGTCAGCTCTTAAACTGCATGTACAGCAGTGAGATGTGAGCTCATTTCACTTTTATCACAGGACCTTGAATCAGACTTGTTCTGCTGCCAAGTCCCTGAACGCCTCCTTGCAATGTGCCTGGAATTCACTCTTCTGGAATTGTTGTTTTTTGGTGTATATTTGAGTGTCTTTTCAGACTCTCGTGCGTGGGACTGATTGCTTCACAAATGAGAGCTGGGGGGGATGCAGCCAGTGTGGCTGAGAAGCTTTTGCATTTTGGGTCCTTCTTAGGGAGCTCAGGGCAGGACGTGAGGTCCACCGACATGAGCGAAATACTGTAGTCTGTGCTTCATGGGACATGCTGAACTGTTCTGGCATTCTCTGCACTGTCTCATGGTTGCTGCTGTGTAGCACATTGATTTTTGTGCATTTTCTTGGCAGCATGGAGGCCTCAGTCCTCCTCTGTGCCACGTGAAGTGGCATGATACGTCCTGCTGGCTGGACACCGAGCAGTAGCAGGCTGTGGTGGGACGCGGTAGCTCAGAGCGGAGAGGAGAAAAGATGCCAACAGTGTTCCTTCTTTTCCTGCTCAGCTGCTGAGCTCTCTAGGCAAAAGAATGGCTTCTTCCAGCCTCTATTTCGGGGAACTGGTTTTAATGAACGTAATACACACTGTGCTCCTTTGTGCATGGAGCGGTGATGTCTCAGGAATGTACGTTGAAGAGGTTTAGGAAATTTATGAGCTCGACTTACCCACAGTGGACTTAGTGGGATATGTCATTCCTTTTACTGTTACTGTTCACAAAATGACTGCTTTAAGTCACAGCGTTTTCTTAAACCTCTAAAAGCTGGCTGTTAATCATGTTATCTTGCTGGTAATGCCTACAATGTTGGATAGCACAGTTGCTGCAAACTGGTTTTTTTTCATTTTCTCTCACCATCTCTCCAGTAGCTGATCTGCTGTGACTAGGAACATTTTTGGACTCTCCCATGCCTCTTGTTTCCTTGGCAGAGTGATACTTACCTACTCATAGGTTGCTGCTTTGCAAGACCATATGAATCATGCTTTGAAATGAGCTGCTGTGGTGTCTCATGTGCTCTAGAGGAGCTAACTTGTTATTTTAGTGCTCTTCATATCCTTATGACAGCTTGTCAGAGAAGAGAAGTTTTGCTTTATTTTCTTTTCCTTTCATCGTTGTTGACTAATTAGTAGCCAAACAGACAGCATTTGTTTTTGTTATCAAACTGGTAGTAATTTAAGAGTTGGATGCAACCCAAAGCTCTGGAACCAAATAATGAACTTTGGGTGTGGTCAGATGAAGATGTGACTTGGAGTGCTGGCTGGGTACATCCAAAGCAGGACCCGAGTGGGAAATTTCCCATACATGGTGAAGGTTTTTGTATTCTGGACTGTCTCAAAGCAATCAGGATTAGTTTTGAAATACCATTTTAACAGTTCATGATAAACAATTTAAGCTGTCATGCTCTGGAATCAGGGGGGATTGGACTGAGGAGAAATTTTGGACCTAACTCTGGTCTCCTTTATTTGTTTAAACAAGAAGAAACCGGTGAAGCAGACTGCTTTTTGTGTTGATCCAAACCCTGTAAAGGGATGAGAACTGAAGTCCCTCGGTAGAGGTATTGTCTCCTAAAGATGAATGGTTGTCAGACAGTGCGTTTAAGCTCCATGCGACTTTCTGGGTGACAGATTAGCTGTGTATTTTGTGTGTTTATTTATACCTGGCTACGAACGGGAAGGCCATTCTTGACCAAGGGACCTATTTGTCCAAAGGAGTTAAACAGTCATGTATTTGTGTCATTTGGAGAGTAACTAGTGCCCTATCTCTTTCAGCTGGTGATTAATTGCACAGAGCAATAGGTGACACACAGCCATTTTTCATACCCAACGCAATTCTGGATGGGAAGACGTGTGGCACTCCGTGTCCTGCAACTCCCTGACAAAGCAGCGATGGAGAGCAGACCTTCTTGCTGGCAGGGTTCCCGAACGGCCTCGCCTCATGCGAGGAGACTCTATCACCTTCCCACAGTGGGACCAGATGTCCCAACACAGAATGTAATATTGCAAAGAGGGGAAAAAAATTAGGTAAAAAGCTCTGAGAACTAATCTCTGTTTTGTCGAACAGTTGGAGAGCTCCTGGCCATGGCGTCTCAAACCTGACAAAATTACCCCGAAGTCACTGATTTTACATTCCATTTGGCAGTAGAAAATCTTCCAAAGCATTCAAATTCTGCTTTCCTTCATCAGCTCCATTGGGAGGTAAAATAATTCAGAGTAAGGGATTATTGTGTTTCACTCAGGCCTGGGAACGATTAGCCATTTTTCTACAAAATTCCTTTTTTAAAGTTTTTCTTCTCTTGCTTCCTCCTGGCTGTGTTTGCACAGCACTGGCATGTGTCTGCTTCTAGTTTGATGAAGACTAGCCGTCTTCGGGAGGCTCGTTTAGAGTCAGACCTTTGCTATATAATTCTCATTAATGTTAAGAAAAAAGTAGTTGGGAATTTCATCTCTGTACATTGAGCTGATTATCCATCCCAGACTGCTGCCTCGGTGACAAGCTTAGACCCTGCAGCCTTAATGTGCGTGTGTATCAAACACGGCTTTCCAACAAGGTAGCAAGCAAAGTGTATGTTTCCTATGCATTATTTATGGAATTGAAAATGCATTCTCTTAAAAATTATTGTGGACTGTGCACTTCTTCGCGATGCAGCTAGAAACATGGGGATCTCTGACATTTGGAAGGACCTGGGATGGGCACTTGCACAGCCTTACGCCTTACACAGCCTGTTACAAATTCACAGTGAGGGTCCATGAAGCCCTTTTAGGAGCTTAAGAAAAACAATAGCTTGTTTATTGGAGTTTGAGGTTCAGTGAAGGAAGATTAAAAAATAGCTGCCCAAAAATACATGTACAGCACAGCAATTTTACAAAAGTGTTTTGTTTTCACAAAAAAAGATTTGTTAGTTTTTTTTCATAATTAGATGTACAAATTGTTCTTGCAGATGTAACAGTTTGCCAGGCAGGATGTGTTTATCATGTTCACTAGCCTTTGTTCAGAGGTGCAAATTTGCCCTTAAAACTGTGTTGTCCCCACATGGTAATTGGAACACAGAGGTAGGATCCTGTGCACATAGGGACGTTCATTTTTGCTAACACCCTTTTTCATAATAGTGTCCATCCACCCTTTATCATTTGTACACATTGAAAAGCCAAAATCAGGAGGACCTTTTTTTTATTTTGATGAAATTTTTGCTTATCCAAGCAGTCTGTTGTTTTCTGTGGTTGTACACAACAGTATGCATGGGCAGTCATCAGTATCTCCCTTACTGCTCTTGATTGTGCGGAGTCAGGTGAATTATGATGCCTTATGGTATTCTCTGCAGTGAGGAACTATTAATGCTTTGACTCAGCTGTCTTCTTGATTAGCCTGAAAATATCAAGAGCCAAGCTTTAGACTGTGCAATGGCTAATGTATGATTAAACTCAACCAAAGACAGATTTATATTTGTCCTAGCAAATTTAGGGCCTGTTCCCATGCCTGCTGTAGCTATCAGGAGGAGTTTCAGGTATTGGTCTACAGGAAAATATATTTGCTCATTAATGATATGCATCATCTATATGGCAGGAGAATGAATTATATAAATTGCTGACAATCTCCAGCCAGCACTTCCATGTGGGTTTAAAAGTCTTATTTTACCCTGGGTATTTTATCCCTACCTACTAAGATGCATGCTTGGAGTGTGCTGTGGATAGCCTACATGCAGATAATGTACACAGTAGGTTTATTATTTCTGGGTAGCAAAGAGGAATGCATCAGCACATTGGAGACATTAAAACGTATGGTTTCTCTGTGGCCTTTAATGAGGGTTTGCAGGACTTCCAGTGCTCTACAAAAAATACCTGTATTTTTCTCCTACTTTCTTGCAGGGTCCAAAGAGAAAGGAGGAATTTCCTGCGTATGTGTTTTGAGGATACCATATTTAGGATAATCACAATTTTTCATTAGTTTCTCACATGCACCCAAACATGGAGCTAGATAAGCTGTTTAGCTACGCATCATTCCTGTGTTGGTGCCTGAAAGAGGTTAAAGTCCCTGTGTCCATGCTCAGTAGCTGAAATCAGTCATAGGTGTGCTTTCCAAATGCAGCTACTCTGCCTGGATTTGGTTTGGTTCCCAGGACTGTGTAATCTTGCACAAATGTTCTTTTAGATATGAAAGTGAATCAGCTTTGGTTGTTTATTTCCTTTTACATTTATTTTCTTTAAATGGACTAGCCAGTGCGTTTTCTGGCTGCAGTTAGCACTGAGATAGGAGGATTGAAAAATGTTTCCAGAAGGAACATTTTGGATAGGTAATTGTGAGTGTTCACCCTAGAAATCTGACTCTGAGACTGTCTTTTCCAGTCAAGGAACAGATATACTGTGTGACTTACGTCTTACCAAATCCACTCGGGTATCTTATACAATCAAATACTTGGAAACATGTCACACACTAGGAAGTATTCACAGAAAGTATTTAATGGCTAATCTCAGGTAATATTCAGTGTCTGCTGTGATAAAGTCAAGACGCTCATGAATTGTTCACAGGCAATTTGCAGAAAGAAAAGCGGCTGATGTACATTAGATATTCCTCACCCATCACTCAGCTCTAGCTACATCTGGAGGCAAGTCTGGGATAGTATTTCCTTTTATTTTCACATCCACAAGGTCTAATGGACTGTGGCATACACACCTTTACAGTTCCTCTCTCTAGTTGGATAGCGTACCACCGTGTCTTCCAAAAGTGGTGCCTGGTCGGGCTTCAGTCCCCTAAGAAATGGTAACTCTGAGCTGCCCTTTGCATCTCACCTGACTTTCATGTTCCCCTTCTAGTAGCACCGTTTGTTTCTGGACATCTGCTCCCCTGTGGGAAGGTGGCAGCAGGTGACAACATGAGATCAGTTAATGATTCTAAGTACGTTCAGGCAATCTGCCAGTCTGAGTACTCAGCCCTTCTTCTTTTTTTAACTTGTCAGAAATTCAAAGTGAAAATATTTTAGTGTGGAGGCTCATCTAGAAAAACAGCACGTTAATTATGGAAGGCAGTTTCTTGGCTATCAGTTGCTGTCCTGCACAGAATAACTTTGAGATTTCTATTTTTACTGTCGGAAGACGTTTAAGTCTGGAGCTACTGGCTTTGGTTCTTGTGGTTTGTAACCGCTACAGCCATTCAGTAAAATCTCTAACAAGGAATTTTTGGAGGCTGTAGACTAGAACCGCAGTTTTCTCCTTATTCTTTGTCCATATTAGATAAAGTTTCACTCCATCAGGTCAAATTTTCAAATGTTATCAGAGTTTTGTGTCCAAATGTCTAATAGGTTTTACAAGTAGCTATGAGTGCCAGTGGCTAGAAACAAGGCTTCCCTATCATGTGATTGGTGTTTTGTAATATATAGCAGGAGAATTGACAGCATTTCAGAAATAAGGCCAACATTTATGGGTTATATGCCAAGATGCATTAAAAATATGCAAATCCATGGAAAAGGAGAATTCAGGAGGTTTAAGAATCAAGTCCTTTGTATAAATTATCATGGTAGCATTGGATCTGCATTTGCTGAGTAAGAGTCTTTGTGTAACCTAGGGCTCAATGCATATAGCATATGCCTCAGCGCTTTGGCATGATCTCTTTTTGCAGAAGTTTTAAAGTAGTGAAATTAAGCATGCAAATAGAAACTATGATGAGGGGAGTGGGGGAAAGGGTTTACCTGTTGTTATTTAGTCTTCAGTGTTTACTTTGATAATTTTGCTTCATCTTTTTAAGCCTCGAACTCAAGTCAATCAGCAAAATAACAAGCCCTCCTTCACTCCAAGCCAACCCTTTCCCAAATACTACAATTGGAAGGTTTTACCCTGAAAGAAGGAGAGAGACCCTGCAACGACCCCAAAAATAGAGTTGTCTACTCTCAATTATACTTGAAAAGAGCTCAGGGATTCCAGTGATGGATGACAGTATACAAATCTCAAGAAGCTTTGTTTAGTGTGTTTTGTGATATGATATAGGAGGGATAATTCTTACCCAGTGTCTTTTAAAGGAAATCCTGAGGGTGAATCAATTACCTTTCTTTTCTGAATCAATAGAGATGGGATGTATTGCAGTTACTTTATGCTTTAGCGAGTGCTCAAGCACAAAGGATGGCTGTTGATGATAACCATTGCAAAGAATGCCGTGCCATTTTTTTCTCTTTCTTCTTTTAAGGACACTACAATCCCCTTAGTTCACACACTTCATCATTCCTAGTCACAATCTTTTCTCAACAAAGATTTAAGAGCAGGAGGAGGAAGTAAGCTCTCAAAACGTATGAAGTACGCACTGAAACATGGCTTGTAGCCCTAATGACAGCACTTCCCATTCCTGCGACTCTCCAAATCCTCGACACTTGTGAATTTTGCCTCAAGAACGTTCAGATTTAGGAGACGGAGTAATGGGAAATGGGTTATGAGCTGACACTGTGGTGCTAGCTAAGGTTAAATCAAGTAGTTGAAGCTCAGCCAAGGATAAAAAGACAGATTTCCTGTATCGCTGATTCTGAAGCAAATACCTTTATGCTTTCTGCAAGATGCTTCCGTGTATCCCACCAGGTACACTGTTGTTCAGAAAAAGGTAAAATATCGCTATATGTAAGACCTGTTATTTTAAAATTATGTTTGATAACTTACTGCCTTTATAAACTTCATCATTATATGCTCAAAAGAGTATTAATGTGTGTGTATAATATGATTTGGCAAGACTATTGTAAAGAGCTTCCTGAGTGCAACCCATGTGGTAACCTGAGAGTGGTATGAAATGGTAGTAACACAAAATGAAGCATGGTCTGTGGTTTAAGTTTTCATAAAAGGTATCTTAAGACAATTGAGATAGCACTTTCTTTTTTCCCATTTGGATCTCTCCAGAGATCTGAATATATGTGAGAGGTCTGTATAGGTCACTCACTCTACTTACCTGTATTGTCAGACTGGTATCTAAAGAATATGGGGAGACAGGAAAGTGGAAACTAGATGAAAAAGGAAGGCTTCTTAAGCTCCTGCCTTTCTTGCCTGATACTGAGGTCCCGGGAGGGCTAAGGCAGTCTGAGGCGATAGAGAACTGCGTTTGGCTTTTCTCTCTAGTTCCCTTGATCAGGATCCACTTTCCTTTTCAGAAGCTGAGAGGAAACTAAAGACACTAAAAAGACAGTGAGGGGTCTGACCACATACTGGCTCTGTTGGCTGCTGTTTCTTGAAAGGAGGAAGGCTGTATCTTAATATGGAAATGAATTTACTTGTAAGAGAGGGTCCTGTTCTGTTGCAGGCATTTCTTTGCATTTTGTGGCTTGCATAGCAACGAATTGAAAAGGAAAAGGAAGAGAGTTAAAAAAGAAAATTTTAAAATGCCTTTCTCAGTGAGGAAGAAAGAAAATTATACAAGCAGATGGGGACAGGTTAGAAGTATGAGCAGGAGACTTTGACATGGCTTCACCTTTGTTTCTCTAGAACAGTTTGCATGGCACCACCTGAAAACTCAGCAGAAGCGGTATGTGGAAAACGGTATGAAAACAGAGGAGTTACAGAGGACACCATACAAAAGTGATATTCAAATCACTGAAGGTGCTGGTTGGGAGGGAAGTCTGGAGGTTTTGAGTCTGACCTCCTGCTTGAAGTGGGATGATCGCAAACACTAACCAGGTCAGCCATGACTTGGTCAAGCCACGTCTTGAAATCCTCTGAGGACAGAGATTTGACAGCCTCTCTTGTAATGTGTGCCCATGCTGCTTTCTCAAATGACCAGTCTGAACCTTCCTGCCTGGGTTTGTGGCTGTTGCCCCTGTGTTGTATTGTCTGCCAATACCAATGAGAATTTGGCTATTATCTTTGTGTTAGATTTTACAGTAGTTGTAGCTGCCACCAGATCCACTCTTAGTTTCCAGGCGAACAATTTCTTCTCCCTCGGGCTCTCCATGCAGATCCGTTTTGTAGTTCACTGACCCATCTTGATAGCAGTTTCATGCACCTTTGGCAGCTTCCAAGCATCACTCCTGAATGGGGAGGCCCAATGAACACGACATTCCAGGTGTGGCCTCACCAGTATCAAGCAGAGGGGAATAGTAACTCCCCGAATTCCTAATGTAGCCCACGTTGTGGTTCCCCTTACTTGTGGTGGGTGTCCACTGTTGGTTTCTATTCAATTTGCTGCCCACTGAAACCTCCAGGTCTTTTTCACCAAAGCTGCTGTTCACTGAGATGATTCCCGGCCTGCACTCATGCATGGGATTAGTTCGTGGCAACTGCTAAACCGCATTTCTCTTCATTGAGGGTCATGAGGTTTCTGTTGACTCCATCTTCAAGTTTATCAAAGCCCTTGTGGATTGAAGTGCTGCTCTTTTTGTTGACCCCTCCCCTTAATTTAGTACCATCCACACGTTTGCTGAGGATGCATGTCCGATAATCGGTTTTATGCAGAGATCTTTAATGAATGGGGCATTATGAATGTCCAAGCTTGCAGTTTAAAACAGATTCAAGAAATGCCAATGAAGTTTTGTCTGGGAGCCAGAGATGTAATATCCCTTCTGTGCAAAGACCCTTTTTCTGCCTTGGAATATAGCATTCATCTACAGGTAGTTCGATAATAGAAACAGGTTAACAAATTAGGTGGAATTCAGGAAAGAAAGATGATTGTGTCTGAAAGTGAATTTTCTGGGTGAATAACAAAATAGTTTTGATATATTTCATTTTGATTGAAGACCAATCAGCTTAAAAGGGGCAACTACCAACAAAAATGTTTCAAGGATATTTAAGGTACAGGAAGGGCTTTTTATAAAAGTTATGTACCTGTTAACTACCAACAGGGATATAAATGAACCCTGTCTCTAAAAGCTGGATCCTAGAACTGCTGCGGTACGCTGAGGAAAGTAGCAACAAATACGGCTGCACCACAGGGGTATTTTGTGAGTTTGAGATGAACCATGTTTGAGTGTCAGTGCAAACTTAACCGCCTTAATCACTTAAAATTAAATCTGTACTATGACTGTGCCTCCATGCACTTTCAGAAGGGAGGGAAAGAGCACTGCATTTCTCCCAAGGTATTTCTCTTTTCTGTTTTGCTGGGAGGGATCCCTTTAGAGAGGAGATCCTGCCAGCTTTCTTTTATGTTGCTTTCCACTGAGTTACTCCCCTTGGTTTCTCCTTGCATTCTTGGAGGAGAGAGAAGCAGCTTTCGTACCTTCAGGGTGTAAAATCTGGCTCTGTTGGGGTGAATGGAAATTTTTCTTTGACTTAAAGGCGATCAGAATTTCACCCTTAGAGTCTGCTTAGGGAAACCAGAGGATTTAATCTGAAGCATTGCACGTTATGATGATCATACATAAAAGAACAACATTAACCTCAATGCCACATACAGAATTATTTCTGAGTGGAAATTAGCAAAATTTTATAGAGTAATATTATTTGCAAGGCCTCCTCAGTAAGAGACAGTATTACAGATGATGAAGAGAAATAAGAATTACAGCTTGAACTACTGAAAACCTCTTTTTGACACTGTCCCTTTAATTAGAAAAAATGAGCCTAACCAAGATGTATATCATCATTGATTTTTATAATAAGCTTTTAAAGCAAACATACGTGGTGTCACCATGCTATTTTATAACATACACTGCTAACCATTTATTCTGTCGTATAACAGTTCACCAGCAGACATATTTTATTATTTTTTCTGTGTAATAAAAAAGATAAAATCAATACCTATTATATGGCATACCTTCAAGGTTAAAAAGTACTAAATCTTGATGCTAACATTTTTCCATGTATGCATTAATTTAGGAGCAATATAAATTCAATACAAATACATTTTCTAGCTATATGGTTAAAACTAGATCCTACGTATAACAAAGGATTTGGACATTCAGAAACTAACATCAAGGTACTGACGCTGGACAGTATATTCACGTAGATTGTTAAACTTCGTGGGAAATCCAACTATGACAACCTGAAAAAGCTGGTACGTGGGCCAAATATGATTGGAAGGAAAGGTACTGTGGTTTCACATATTTGGATGTAATTTTTGATCCAACAGAAACTCATCTGGCCTGACAATCGCATGCCAATTAAATGGATTTATAAGGTCAATACAAAAATGGAGTCATTTTCCTTCGCTCTGTTGCTGGGAGTCATTTAACAACAATTACAGAGTACAGTTAATTTAATGATGAGAAGCATCAAAACTGAGAAAGTGAAAACAGAAGTGTCAAAGCCACTTGTCAAAGTGGACAAAGAAGACTTGTCCTTACTAGGTTATAGCTAAGTTATTTGAACGCCTAAGTGGGAAGCAATATGATAATGTTGCAGCCTATTACTGTGCACTTTGCCAGTGCTTCAAGAAAACATCAAAAAAAGAAAATCCAACACTTACCTCTGCTTATTATGAGTTAGTTCAAGATCTAATGTGATTGCAGTAGTAGTAAACGAAGAAGGACACACTATCTTCTTTATTAAGCAACTAAAGCCTTTGGATTTCTGATGCAACGATGATGAGTTTGTGGCAGGTGTGAAGCCAAGTATACTTGTTGGTGACGTAACATACACAAAGTGCGTGCTTAATATGTATTTCGCTCAGTGTTAAAGTAGAAATATTTTCTATTCATTATGGCTTTTTCACAACTCAGCAATTAATTGTGTGTTGAGATACTTATGAATATGCAATTACTCTTTCCTGCCTGTGAGCAGTCTTCTCCTGTATGCATGGGAAACAGTTGCATAGAGTTAACTAAGCAGTAGCTGAAACTCCCTGTTTATAATAACATCCTTAACATGCAAAATGCAGATGATGCTAGAAATGCTAATGAATGGATTCATAATTATGGGACAAAATTCTGCCCTTGGGTTACAACTGCTGGCGGGCAGGAGGTTTACTTGTGTGCCATCCCGGTGAGGAACGTCACCCCGTGTGTTGTGATGCTTATGGTGAATGAAATAAACTTTCAGTGCTGAAGACAAAAAGAAACAGCCAACACTGAATACCTCTTATCCTAAGAGTCTTCTGTTCCTGTTTGCATTTGGATAATATGCGGTATAAAATTATTAAATGTGTGTGGGTGTTTCCACTTGGCTTTAGAGCTGCTCTCAGCAACTTCAAATAACAGCTTACACCTGGAAACATCCTTTAGTTTACTTTCATTAAGAGCATGAAAAGTTCTTTAACGGACTTACTTGCGTGACTTCTTGTTAAAACTTAACTCTCCTCCCAGCTGACTTGCAGAACCCTCTAGAGCAGAATAGCCCATGTTTTCCAAAGTATTTGTCAGCTGAAACACATTTTCCGAGAAGTGTGGCTGGACTTTTGTCGGTAGGAAGAATTCACTGACGCTGCAGATTTTTTCAATTTCTTGGACATTGCAGAAGGATTCCCTATTGTGGCAGATGAGAAAATCTCTTTGGGAATCTCCATGCCAGTTATCAAATCATCACCAATTTCTGGATTTCTTCAAATTATTCACTTGCCATTAACTATATCTCTTTCTATTGACAGAATTTGAAGGAAAAATTCTGTGGGCTACTTAGTATTTGCACTGTTGGGTTTTTCTGAGGGCACTAGCTGTTTAGTGAGCCAAATAATGCATCACAGGCACCTTTTTTTTTTGTACATTATACATTTACTGGCCTTTATTTTTAGACAAATGTTTTCCAGATAAAAGTTAGCTTTGTTTGGCCTTGGTTTAAACATCTTGAGATAATTCAGCTTGCTTCTTGCAAAAATTGCAGTGGATGCTAATAATAAAATATAATTTATAAAGAAATAGACTGGTTTGGGGTTTTTTTAATTAATTTGGTGAGGAAATAAAAGGCGAGCTGATAGATTAATGTCTTACATGCTAAGTGTGAGTTGGAGAGATATTTCACTGGCAAGCTATAAGCTTCTGGATACAGAGGATTATAAGGAAAATGCTCACGCAACCTTAGCAGCATTACAAACAGCAATGCCACAATGAACAGAACAGCCTCATTGCAGCGATCTAAAGCCACTGCTGTTTTCTTTAAGGCAAACATTGTTTTTATGCCCTACAGATAAATCCCATTTTAAGCTTTGATCAAAGCAAATACACTCACTTTGAGGCTTTGGGCAGATGTAAATTGCTTTGTTATACACATGCATTTGCATACATTTGCAAGGAGACGGGGTCTACATGTAATGGCGCCTTTTATTTTTGATGGAGCGCTGAAATTCAAGTAACCAGTGGTTTTCTGCCATTGAGAAGGCAAAAGTTTCTCTGCAAAGGAAATAAATAGCACAAGTGAAGCAATGCGGAGGTAAGCACGAAGCTCCGTCATTGCCAGAGCTGTGAGAAGAGGCCACACAGGGCCCTGAACATCAAGAGTTGTTTTATTTTATTTATTTTGCTGTTCCTTGTGGCGAACAAATGTAAATGAAATAGTTCCTAGAGAGGGACGTTCCTCTTGTTTGGCTACTTCTGGAATGACTGTGCCAATAGTGTATGAAATGTGCAGATTGCCAAAATATTGGGTATCTGTCTTTGTTACAGACTTCCATTTGTTTTCTTATATATTTCTCTACTTAGTTTCCTGAATTAAGTTGGATTAACTTCCTCTCTCTCCCAATTAATGCTGTTAACAGTAATAACAACCATAATGTGTGAACATCTGGCATTTTAGTACACAGTAAGCTTTTAGAAATACCAGATATGAATCTATTGAAATCTGTCTCTATAGTGATTTTCCCAGCGTTTTGTGGCTTAGACGATGAATTCTTCTCTCCTCTCTGGTTTCCTTTCATTATCCAGGTTTGTTAATTCTTTAGATGCCAGGGTTAGATAATTAAATACCCCTTTGTAATTACTGTGGTGCCTGTGGGTTTGAGACCTCTAGCTCATTAAGCAGTATGCTGTCCTTCTAAGATATTTGAGGGAAATACTTTCATACTCATCAAAGATCTCTGTGGCAAATTAAGGTCACAGCTGTCTCTTTGACAGGCTGAGGGCTAAGGTTTTATTTTTTTTTCATTAGTTACCACTAGGGCAGTTCATATCAGAAACAGCTTTCTGAAGCCAAATACTGAACAGCCAGTTCTTCAAAACTTCTGTGCTTTTAGTGGCAAACATGTTGCCCTTATAAATTACCCGTGGTTTCTTCGCTGTAGTGAACAGAGAGATTTTGTGGGGCTGCCTGCGCTTTCATACGCTCTAAGCTGAAGATTGGCCTTACAACGTCTTTTATTTCTACCCTGTTGCAGCTCTTGACTGTTTTCCAAAGTTGTTTATTATGGCTGAAGAAAGAATTGGAGCAAACTTCCAATTATTCCCCCTTGTAATTTTGAGAAAGTGCTAGCTGTCAACCGCAGGTGAAAAATATGAAACTCACACTGGGATTGCCCTTCACTCCATTACGTGTCCCAGAGATTTCTGTTGATTTTTTGTTATCTATTTAGATGTCTTTCCGTACCCATCTTCACAGTGTTCAGGCAGTTCTTGTGAATGCGATGAGGCTGGGTTTGCTAGTGAGGATTTGGACTACAATGTGTGAACTCCTGGTTCAGTTCATCATTGCACTTTTGTTCAGTAAAACTTTGTCGAATTTGATGTCTCCTCACTAAAATGGGAAGGAAGCTACTTCACTATTATAGAAGGATCATAAAGAGTCTGAATACTAAAATGGCAAATGATGCAGCATTGCTTGCTTAATGGAAAACAAGCAAATGGAGCCAATGAACTCTAACATGAAAACCCTGGAGATACACTAAAAAGGAGAAATGGGAGATGGATACGGCTGATTTAGGAAGTAAACCTGTTTTTAATCTGCAGAATAGTTGGAAAAGAGAAAAAAATCCTTTCCGAACAGAAGGATGGGGTGGTAGGGATGTAGGTGTAGCAGATGAAATGGGTTAATTTTGTGTCCCCATCCCCACCCATGGTAGATTGTCTCCTCTGCCTGGAAAGAATCAGGAGGGTAGATTGGAAGGTGAGCAGATCTGAGGCATCTAGAGAAAAACCTGGGTTGAAGCTTGTTTAAAAACCCCATGGAGCACAGTTAATTTTTGTGTGAGGCAGAAGCCAGCTTGTGAGCAGCAGAATGTGCTCAGAAGGGTGCCCCAAGACATTTTTCCCCACTGGAAAATTAATAGGGAGTAGCAGGCTGCTTTTCTGCTGGCTCGAGGCAAGCGATGGGAGGAAGGGCATCCCAAAGCCTGCCGTCACAAGCCTACCAGCGCGTAGGGAGGGAAGGGTGTCACCACCGATCTGCCAGATGGAGCATGTTAAAGGGCAGCCTGCTGAGCAGAGAAGGCAACAAGCTTTAAAAGCCAAGCACATTGACGAGTGCACCATCTCCCCTAGGAAAAAATGAAGCTGCAGACAGTGTTTACAATTGCATCACACTGATTCATAGAGGCAGAGTTGGGGATGCAAGTATAACTGATTTATTGGGTTGTATTAGTAAACAACTGCATTTGATTGTGGCTTGAACCAAAATGCCAGCTCCCCAACTTTAGGGCTGTGCATAAATCTGTGCTTGGAGCTTGGCCGGTTGATCTGGCAGTAAAATTCCCATCAACTAATGTGGAGCTCAGATTGGAGTCGTTACATTGGAGGGGAGATGTCCTATGGGGCAGAGCACTCCAGCACCCAGGAATGAGGGCTACAGAGATTGAGAAGTACCTGAAGAACAAAGGAAATGCCATTGGGCAAAGCTACATCCAACTATAAATCTCATGAAGAGCATTATAGTCTCCTCTTCTTTTTGTGTCTCCATGATTTTTACTTTTTACCACCCATGAATCTCATAACAGGCATCAGATTATAAGAAAAAGCAGCACGTTGTCACCTGTATTTCAAGAGTGCTGTGCCTCACATGGTCACCTCTGGTGCTGGGCTTGTTTTGTGAACTTTTGTTTCCAAGAATTTTAACTCTACAGGTACGATGGCTTTTGCTGACAGGGAAGTTGAAGGCCATAAATAACACTCTAATTTGCAAAGTTTTCAGTTTATAGTGCTGTAGTGCGTGGAGCTATGAAACAGATTTTCATAAATCTTCTCTTTTTATCTCATCTGATGGTTTCTTTTTAGATCTTACCCTGCCAGCAATTTTCCACTTTGCCGGACAAATGAATGCGTATAGGCAGAACGTCCATGGCAGCTGAAAGGTTAATGGAAGGAAAATGTAGTGACATCAAAGTAAGTTTTATTAAGTGAAGCTTTGATTTTCTCCATTATTGGCTTTTTTGTATGAACAAACTTAAATTCTATATAAAGCACATAAGCACAGACTACTCATGAGCAGAAATCACAAGAGTACAGCGAAGAATATTAATTTGTTGTTTTGCTATAGTTCTTCCCAGCTGAAGGTCACAATGAATGCATTACATTTCAAATGTCTCTACTCTTACATGTGTGTTAAATATTACCAGTTTCTTATTCGAAATAAATAAGAGACCGAAGCAGAGAGTTGCATATTTAAAGGATGAGAATAAATGTCTAAGGCAGCCCTAGGAGGAGATGTTGGATATTTTGGTTCCCAGTTTTGGCCCTTCCCTAAATGAGAATTTTTTCTTTATAAGGCTGTTTCTGTGCAGATGCTGGGCACAGCACTCTGTCAGCACTAAACAGATAAATAATAATCCTTCGACAGATTCATGGTTGCACCTGACATACCAAATTTATTTGAGAAAACTTCTACTGCTGGCAAATACTGATTTCATGTCTGCATGCCAATTAACGGGATAACTACCTTTTGTGAAGAAGAGAAAAGCCCATTGTTTTAAGGGGTTTTCAGAAAATTATGCACCTGAAAGAGGTCACTTTCCATTACGCTTGAACAATTTCAGTTATCTTAAAAAACCCCACACGTAAAAAAGAAAAAAGATCCTATAATTTTCTAACTTGCAAAAAGAATTCTTCTCTTTTCTCGTGTTCATTCCACCCAGGTTAGCTGCTGTGTTATTAGTGCTACAAGAGTTGAAGGCTGTAAAATGTAGAGGCAGGTTTCAATTTTAGGCAAAGCTGTACAGTACTTGCACCGTTTCTTGTTCATGCAGTGTGTGGGGTTCGTCTCGGACACCTGTGATGGTAAAGGTTTCTTGGGCAAGTGAAGATGAAGAGCAGAGGAAGGATAAGCAAAAACTAGGAAAGGTTTCTAAATATTGAGAGGGTGACTCCCTCTTTCAGTGACTGAAGATTGTGATTAAACTTTAAAGTGTTTAAGGGAGAGAGAGAGCAGGAACTCTGCATATGTTGCAGATACAGATTTTTTTTGCATTTTTAAAGAAATGCACTTGACCTTTTTGTCAGTAGCTTTATTGAGGGATTTAATCTTGATTTTTGACATAGACTAATATGAAAATAGAAAATCATTAGTGGCACATACAGTATTTAACAAAAAATATAAGCAAAGTTTTCCATGAACTTTTTCAGTTAACAGTAGATAATACATACATTTCCAACCCTAATGAAGTAGTATTGGATATTATTTTTTACACTGTTTTGGGAAGAAGAAAACCAAGTTTCTGTTATATCCAGTGATAGCATGTACTACTTCAGTGATGTGGTTCCCTGTAAATGCAGATTTTGTAACAATATACTGGTCTGTTATGGGTCAGATTCCTTTCACCCTCTGTGTTATGGCAACTTCCACTGCAGATCAAATATATAACTTGGCATATATGGGATTTATACTCACAGCTCATATCTTGTCCTATGTGGAAATCCGCTGTGTCAATATAAGCATATGTATAGCTGATCCCATACTAGGGATGTGATTCCACTTTAACTACACGCCAGTACCATTAAAAAATGGTGATGTAGGGAGGAAAAAAAAAGGGGAGACAAAAAAGAGAGACAAAACCACAAGGATCCGAAATTCCATTGAAAGTCAATAGAGCTTTAGCACAGGAGTTATTTATAGCCTTTTGTAAATGTTATCCACTTTTTCTGGGTGCAAAGTGCAGATTCTCAGCGGAAGGCTGGCTGAACACAGTGAGTCTTGAGGGGGAGGATGGGAAGAAGATAACAAGGCCACTGGGGAAAGACACAAGGCAATGGAAATTGTCTCAGGCATAGCAGAGTGACGGGTAAAGAGGCATGAAAAAGGAGGTGTGAGAAGGGTAGGTGCAGAGGAGGGGGAGAAGAAATGAGAGGGCTTAGGGGGAAAGTAAGAGCCGTCATGCACTTGGGAATGCTGGCTGGGGAGGAGAAGCCTGGCTGCCCTTTGATGGCAGTGGGGTCTCAGGAATAAGCTCGATCGTTCTGCTCACACAGTTGTATTTCACATCATTTTAAACTGCAAGATTTTAAGGTGGCTGGTATCTGCAGTTTCTAAAGCTTCTTGTCCACCAGTTAACCGTATGGCATAGTTTCCATTGAAAATGAAAGCCAACCTATGAGTCCTTCTGGGAAGGGTTGTTTGGTTCCAGTTCGGGTCATGGCACACGCTGGGTTGGGGCATCCCTGAACCAAAGGACCCTGGGGGTGGCAGCTTCATCGGCCAGGGCTGTGCAGGACTGGCACTCCTGGGGCTCTGCTGGGCTTACTTCCACCCACATTCAGGTAATATTTTCACATGGAGGAAGGTGGAACGTGGGAGAAGACAAAATAGAAGTTTGGCAAGATATATATAAATTGGCAAAAATTACCTGCTAGTCTGTGATTTTATTAAAAACCCACAGTTTGTATATATGCTTTTTTAATCGTTCATAGCAAAGAATTCAACCAGGGATTTTATTCTTGCATTAAACTCCCCGCCATTGTTGAATTTCATTTTACTATAACTGATGAATTGTTTTAAGGCTGCACAGAGTTTCATGGTCAAAATGGAAATGAGTTGAAGAAAACACAGCATAATTAAGAATTCTGCAATTTTACGTATCAGTTCCCTTATGATAATTGGCCTGCAACATGAAATATTTAAAAACACAATCAAACTCTGTCTGTATACATGAGGATATGTTTGTGTATCTGTATCTGTTAGCACTGTGCGATGTATTAGTTGCTTGCAACTAATTAGTTGCTAGCTACTCACAGCATCTGTATTTCAGATCCCGTGGGACTCTAAGGAATGTGACCGTATTTTAATGCTTTTCTGTGCTTTGGGAATCACTCCTTTGTATCTGCTACTAGGACGTGTTTTGTTGCTTTAATAACAATAATGCTTAGCACTCTTTTTAGATTTAGATCCCAAGGACATCTACAAAACTAGACATACATTATCTCTATTATAAAATTGCATTTCCTACTTTAGAGCTGGCCACTTAAAAACAGAGTGGTCTGATTTATTATTGGGTGATGCTCGTTCAGTGGTTACAATAAACTGTGCTGGAAGTACCAAAGATGGGACTTTGCCCTGGGTCCCAACTGCACAGCTCCAGTGGCTTCCCTCGACTCCTTTTACTCCTCTGGTAGCTTCTCCCCATGCCACTGATGGGGGTGTCTGCCCCAAAGTGAACGGGCTGCTTGAATAAGGGAGCGCTGTGCTCCATCACAAAACACAGTGGGAAGGGAGCTACTTGGAGTACATCCATTTACATGCAGTGGTGACTTGCGATAGAGATTGTGGTATCAGTCCAGACAAGGAGAGAGAAGAGAAATAACAGCTCTACTTCTAAACAACTTGTATTTCCAGGGGCGTCTGACTGCATAGCAATCATAGAAGATACTGGGGTTTTGCTCTGCTTTCCCTAATGCACTTCTGTCTACAAGGCTGAAGAGAAGTCTGAACTCACTAGAACAGATTTATTTCCACAATAAAGAATCATGTTGATGTTCTTCAGGCCCAGGGAAGTTTGATTAAAGAGGTTCATTGGACATTGTCTAGAATTTGGTACAATGCTTGGTGTGTAGTTCTTAAATACGCTGAAGTTCACCAAATCAGTACTTAGCTTGTATTTTTATGAGAATGTCGTTTGTGTTTAGTAAATGATGCAAGATTATTTTTTTTATTCATCACTAGAGCCACATTAAAATTAGAGCTTGTTCAGTGGCTATTTTCTCTTTAAAAGGCCATATTATATAGGGTGCAACACTCTGGGATCTTGCCACTTGTGTTCGTAAAAGATCTCATGGCACTTCTGGCAGGAACTGGGTGGCTGGACTTCATGTCCTGGCTTGTACTCCAGTTTGCACTGGCCAAAGTCCAGTATGAGTAATTATATTCTGTATGCCTTAATTCCCCCAGTAATTTCAATTAGAGTTAGTATTGTTGTTCGTGCCTGATCCTAAAATGTTGCATGGTGTTGCTGTGTGATTAAGCTGTTCCAACATTCCATCCGAGAGGTAGGTAAAATGATCTTAGCTTCACACTTTGTGAAGCGTTTCCTTGGGATGAATGGGCAAAGTAAGCGTAAAAGATTATTACTGTTTATCTGAGACATATTGATGGCAAGGTTTTCTGCTTGTTTGTTAGTCTTTTTTTTTACACCAAAGCAAGGAGTGTTTGAAACTCAAGACATGATGAAGAAAGTATAATTAGGCTTGTTGCTCAAGGTGTTTTAAAGGTTTTAAACCAAATGAAGATAATGTACCTTAATTGCATTTGCATAATGGACATAGTTGAAATCAGGTCCCTTTTTTTAATGTCTGTGACTTCCTCAGCAATGTATGCGAGAACCAACTTTCTACCTGTGGCAAAAAGGAAAATTGAAACTAAATCTGGATGGAGTTTAGTATGTGAGCAGAGTTCAAATGAAGATGTAGTTGTGCTTAGTGCACAGGGAGGCAGCCATCCTTATTCAAAGTGGTCACATGTTTGCATTTGGGATTTACCAAGTCCTTGATCTTTGAGATACCAAATGAGCTCATTCCATCTGACTGCACACTCAAATCAAGCCTGAATTGCAGAAGATAAGACCTGCTGCAGAGTGCATACATGTTTTTTTTCCACCCCACTATTCACCTGGCCCCAAGATGTCACACCTAAGCTGGATTAAAAAAAGCTTTGATGACTCAGAAGCATAAATAATATTACAACAGTTTCCTGGAGTCAGAGGAGTCACTGAACAAGGGCAAAGCACATGTACGTTAGTTTCCAAGCGGGGAACTAACCCTGGGGAACTGAGAGTACGTACAAGTTACCTTCATGTGCTGTCCCATATCAGCAGAATTGGCATGCTGCTTTTTAAGCCTACAAACCCAACTTGTTCCTGGAAGTAATGTAGATCCTCAGGGAAAAAAAACAATCTTCCTTGCTCCAGAAATTGTCCTTGGTATCAGATGTCAGTAGCTCCCCCTGAAGCGATCTCAGCAAGGCTGAGACAATCGACAGCCATGCATGAGCACGTTAAAATACCATGGAAAACACTGTTAACTAAATGAAGATTTGTGGGTGCTGGGTGATATTTTAGAGGAAAAGGTTGCCTTCCTAGGCTGATAGCACAATGGTTCCCTTGAACCGGTGGCTTTTGGGGTTAGTAAGAGTCTTTAAGAGCAGTGTTTTGGGCGAGGTGTTTCTTCTACCTCTTTTATAATTTCAAAAGCTTTGTAAAATGCTCCTGAGCTGCAGTTTCTCAGCTTTAAATAATTCAGGACTGAAAGCAGTGGTCCTTACTGAGGCAGAGCTTTCAACTGAAGTCAGTTTTTTTGCTTGAGCAGGTCAGACTCAACTCTGAAATAAAACCTAGGACACTTGATAGGAAGCAAGCTTTATTTAAAAAAAAAAACCAAACAGTTAAAATACTAGTAACTATTCATTAATAAACAAACAAATGTCCTTCCAACAAGGGCAAAATCACAGGAGCTCATGTAGCACTTGGATGTGTCCCTTCCTTCAAATGTTTAATTGTTTTGAAGACGAGCAGAAGGCACAAATGTTGTGCTGGTTTTCGTAGACTGTGCTTGTTTGCAGAAAGCAGGTTCCTCGTGCAATAGTATTTAGCTTTTTTCATTCACTGGGGCAGTAGCTTGGCAGAATTCAACCAGCAGTACTGGTGATCTCCCATAATTGTTCACGATAAACAAATTGTCTGCTGAATGGAGCCTCTTTCCTATTTGGGTAATGTCTGTCAACAGGCTGATTTTATTTTTTTTTGTTGTGATTGCCATATGAAATGTGTTGGCCATAACTGATCAAACTCCTCTAGCCAGCATCACCTGCTGTGCCCGTGCTCTGTACTGGGGTGGAGTTACAGTAACTCGCCACTCGGGACCTTTATCCTCTTGTCTGTGGGCCGTGACTCACTGTTTGGTTTTGTACACAGGATTTTCTCTTTTGGCATTTCACTATTCAGTCGGTGTTTGTAGAGGGTCAATAGCTCTCTAGTCCCACGATACTATTTGTCCACCAAGGCTTAAAGGATGAAAGCAAGGAGCTATAAAATGGGGGTGAATCTTTGGAAACGGTATGAATTACATGTTTTAACATGTCAAAATAAGGACTTATGTGAAGAATTCCCT
This sequence comes from Aptenodytes forsteri, assembly GCF_000699145.1. NCBI lineage: Eukaryota > Metazoa > Chordata > Aves > Sphenisciformes > Spheniscidae > Aptenodytes > Aptenodytes forsteri. The sequence goes on along the minus strand of NW_008796165.1, from coordinate 11,134,487 downwards.
TTCGACAAAATCTCAGCTGCATTCTCAAAATGCAGATGCAGATAAGATGATAATGTGGATTAACTAAATAGAAGTTCATTATGACAGCGTTGTTTCTCACAATTGATCTTAGTTAATAGAAGCCACACTTCAAAATCTGTGTTGCTGAAATGTGGTGTATACTAGGGGAGACTTCCTGCAGAAGAGAACTATGCTTGGGCCAATGGCATTTTTTCTGAACATTCATGTATATATCCATATGAGATTTAAATTCCATTTTACTTAAATTTGCAACTTTTAGATCCTGTCTTTATTTGTTTGAAGAGAGGCAAAAACATTTTGGATAAAGGGGGGTTTGTTTTTGTTCCTCCTTTTGATTTTTGGTCTACTCCCTAGAGCCTTTTTTGAGTATGGTCTTTAGTAAATCACATTGTTTTAGTTCTGCATTTGCAGTAGATGTGGTCAAAGCATGTTACCCCATGAAAGATTAACATAAAGCATTATCTGTTCTAATGGATAGTTGTGACAACTTTATTTTCAGAAGTGACTTATGCAGAGGGCATGCTGTGATTTGCTGCTTGGTAAGTAATCTGCAATATTGATTCTTAAAATGTCTGGATGTTTCTTAAAGAAAATAATCATGACTGTAGTTGAGACTACAGCTGTAAAACACAAGATGTGTTCTTGGGTAATTCAGTAAATGCTGAACATGCTCAGGCTTGAGCCCGTAAGTGCAAAATAATATATGATGGGTGAATCTATTTCAGAAAGCATCTTTAAAAAAAAAATTGCTGCATTATTCTTTCAGTTGATAACTATTTCTGGTATATATCTCATTTGCCTGGTTTACGCCATCTGTTTTCTTTCCAAGTTTAGTATAATTATATTAGTTACCCATCAGACTTCGAAAGTTTTAAACGCTGCTGTGAAAGTGTGTGAAGAAAGTTGAAGTCATTGTTGTCTTTTGACTTTGAATTCCACAGCTTCTAAGTACAGTATGTCAAAATAGCTGCTTTAAGAAAAGTACAACTACCATCTTGAAAAGTAAGTTTAGTTAATAATGGTATAGATAATAATCTAACTTCTGTATGCTGCAGATGTGAATTGTCAGAGGAAAAAGAAGATAAAACAGTATATCATCAATAGGACTAGGTCTTAGATGATTTTTTTGCGTAATTTGCATAGTAATGAAAGACAGTTATACTCTTAGACTTTGTTGTAAGCTCATATGAATCACCTTCAAAATAATTTATAGTACATGTATAGAAAGAAAACCTGTATAATTTTACTGATGTTTCAGCTTGGCCATGTCAGCCTGACCTTCAATCACTGTCAATTGTTCCATTCAAACCAATCAATGAGAACATTATTAGTAACAGTAAGTGATCGCTTATGACAAATCAGTGCGATGTGATTAAATTGTCAGCGCAAATATACATGATTGCAGCTGTAGGTGCAAGGAAGTGGCACAACGGCAGGAATACTTAAATCTGTTCTGTAGACTTAGGCTTGTAAGTATTTCCAGAAACAAATGTGTGGAAAGGGTAGTAAACTGAACACCAGAGATGAGTAGATGGTTTGCTGAAAAAACTGCATGTGAAACTTAAATGACAAAGAGAGAAGCAATAGCAACCTACGCTCAGTCAAAGTGGCGTGTTTAATTTCTACTCCAGATTAAATTCAGGTCTGCTTCATGCCATTAATTGCATGTTCCCACTGCTGTAATGCAATTACTTTCACGGAGAAGCTTGTTCTTCTTGAATCTGTACTCAAGCTTTGAGCGACCTACTGATAGAAACCTCTCAAAACTGTCATCCATCCTAGGAGAAGGACAGAGCCTTTGCCTGAGCTGCAAGGAGGACGTGCTACCGTGCAACGCAGGCTCTCGCTGAAAGGTTTGGGCAGGGTCTGTGTTTCCCAGATAGCTTCTCTGAATAGTCGCCAGCCCGAATCCAGCTGGAAAATGTGGCTGGAGATGATCCAGCTTGACAGGTGCATCTGCGATGCGCAGTGCTGAATGCAGCCTTTCTATTCTTTCTGGCTTTTAGGAGGCGACAGCAACCGTAATGATGACTTCCTCTCTTTCCCCGAAGTCTTTCATCTCAGGACCAAGGGGCTACTGCACTTCCAGGTTGCAGACAGCACGCTGTTTCTTCTGGGCCACATCTGTCTTGTTGACAGTTTTCAGTGTCAAATCCAGTTTCCCTTTAGGACCCTCCATCTTTTCTGTTTAGCTACTACCAAGAGACTTTCTTGTCTCCTCTCCCTGCTGGTCAGTTAGGTCTTCTGCTTCCTGTGAAGTCAATCGAAGGGTAACAGGCTTGCTCAAAGCAACCATCAGAAAAAGGGGTAAGTCTGTCAGCTGACAAAGGAAGACCACTTTTAGCAAGTGCTGTGTGCTGCTTACATCCTCCTTAGCTGGAAAAGGGTTGCTGAGAAGAGGAACCAGGGGATCCAAAGGAAAGAGCAAAGGAGAGGAAAGAGAAAAAAGAGCTCTTGGCGTTGGTTTTTGTGCACATGTATGGTAGAGAGTAGTAAATGTGGAAAGCAATTGTGTGGGGAGGGGAAAATTATTAAAATAGCTGGAAATTTCATTTAAAACCTTCTTCGCTTTTTTTTGATTGAGCTGTCGTAGGCGGGTCTGGATCCAGTTTAGGATCTATTTTGGTTCCTCCTTGTGAACAAATACTATTTCTGGTGTTTGTCTTGATCAGGATGTGTGCCAGCCTTCCTGCTGCTCAGCTTCTCACACTCCGCTGAGCTGTGGAGTATTGCTCATCTCTGGGAAGGGTTATGGGTTATACTGAACCCTCTTACACTTGTAAGACAAAGTGCTAGCCACCTGGGTTGCCGTTTTGTTTATTAAGATCTGAAGAAACGGAAGGCCCCTTTCTAAAACGCAGTAGTGCACAGCACTGAGTTAGCAGAAGCACGCTGTGCAAAGTGAGGATTTCCGAGGGATTGATGCACCAAATACAAGGATTACATCACTGATGATCTGGGACTGAGTGGGACTGTGTTTTGGGGACAACCAGATGAAACAGTGACACTAAAAACCAAGGGGCTGTGGTGAGAGAAAAGCCAAGAGTAAATATTTGGGTTACATGCTGGCTGGCAGAAGAGCAATAAGGTGGTGTCTTCTGTTTCTATGCCCATAGAAATAGGGCTCGTAAATGTGGGATGTGTTAAAGGGACTTTGGAGTTCCTCATGAGGTCATCTTTCTTTCTGGAATTACGTCTGAGGTGATTTGATTCAAAAGGGATAACATTACTCTTTGGCACTAGTAAATGACAAGTGCAAGCTCCTCACATGTTAACTAATTTGTCCCAGCAGCACCTCATTTCTCATTCTGCAAGAACTGAGAGATTTCCGTGACTGTGCTTTACTGTAGCGCCACAGATCCATCTCGAGTTCCTGGGCCCTGGTTCAAGTCTTCTCCCTGTGCTTTTCCAGCCTTAGAAAACGGACCCCCCAGTTACACTGACAGCTCCCTTCCAGTAGTGTAGGTATCTAACAGAAATGCGGGTGTCCATCTTTGGACAGTATCAGCTTTATTTTCATGTTAAACTTAATATTAAACTCCATCTCACTCTGCCTAGCTGTAAGTTTGGTAAAAACTGTTGTCACTCCCACACTTCCTTTGTATTTGCCCAGTGCTTTGCGGGTTGTAAGGAGGAGGTACAAAGTTTTAGTATCATTAACTGTTATTTCTGAGGATTGTGGAAAAGGAAAGTCAACACAAGCATTCAGCTGTGTTACAAACTACAGTACATATTGAAGTGATGACCGTTATATACATTACATATGTTCAAGCTGAATCTTTGCAGTAAATTTTGCCATAGTGAGGAAAACAACTAGATTAGATGTGGCGTTCACACCAGATCAGATCAAGCCAGGAATTAATATGCCAAGACTTGATATTAACTTGATAGTTAAAGCACTGGCCACTTTATTGAATATGTTCAAACAGGTTAAAATCAGCCCCAAGCTCCCAAATATCATGCATAGACAGTAAAAAGTGGGTTGTTCCCAGGCCCTTCTTCACTGCAAGCAGCAAGCAGCAGCTTATGTTGAACAAACTCAATAGCCAGCGATGACCTTTCTGTGGCTGCAGCAAGACAGGAGAGCAAAGTGTCTGGGCCAAAGAGGTGATACAGTCCAGTGTGTGCAGGGCTGCTCTGGGTGGTGAGGAGATCCACGCTCTGGCCCTAGTGATGCCATTGATTTGCAGTGTTGTTGGATGTAACTTGGCTTCTTGCTGTCCCTGCTTTCCTGGCTATGAGGAATAACCTCTGTAAAGAGCTTTGAAGTCTTTACGGACTGTAAAGGCTAATTATTGCATAATAATTTCATGACTTATTCCAGTTGTTCCAGCTAATTCTTACCCATGTAAGAATTTGAAACAGTATGTCAGTTCTTTCTACTGATAAAAGAAAAACCTTGATTTTTTCAGTGTCACTAGCAAACAGTAGCTTAAAACAGGATTGCCAGCTGCCACACAGTTTCTTGGTAGCTATAACATTACCAAGATCTCAAAGCTGAAAAATCAGTTTAAGAGATAAATATCTTTTTCTTATAAACTTTTTTCAAGTACTGCCTTAGCCCACCTAATGCAGAATATATTAATTAGTAAAACTGTTTTTTAATCTTCCTTTACCTTTCCTTCCTCTACATCTGATTCCCATCCCCATCATCCATGTGTGATTGAGAGGAGTTTGCCTGCAGGTGTTGTTTAAGGGTCTCTCTCCAGAACAGTTACTTTGTCCAAAGCTAGGGCTAACCTTTGCTCCCATGTTTCATGCGCTCTCACTGTTATCCGGGCTGTGCTCTGCTTTTTTACAAGCGTTGCTTCCTACCATTACCTTTCCTTTTACTACTTGAAACAAAATAAAACAACCTCCCCTCCCCAAAGCCCCAGGTTTCACCAGCAGGTATCCTTCTCTATTCCCTTTTCTTTGCCATGTTTCACTCCAATTACACAGCAAATGTGGTTTCCCTTTGAAGTTCCCTTGCTGCTTGGCTCTGTATTGACTGTCCCCCATCGTTGTGTATCATCAGCAGATCTGACAAATTCACAGCAGGTTTCTCCACTGTAGTCGCTGCTGATTAGAAACAAAAAGGGGCCTTATTGAACCTTCCCCCTCTACTTACCTGCTTACCTGCTCCTACAGCCTGTATTCTCATTGTTTCTTCTGCAGGGGGTCTCTTCCATGGTTTTGGTTACTTCACCCCCAAAAACAACTGGGGGAAGAGACATCCTTTCAGTGCTGTCTAGGATTACAGCTGAGCAACCCAATTTTGTGTGCACACACCCTAACACGCACACCTATGCACCCCATCAGTTGGGTCAGGCAAGAAAATTTCCCCTTAGTTTGACAGTTCTTGTAGGACAGATACCTGATCTCCATCCTGCAGTGTGCTGTTAACTATAGACCTAGAGGTCCTGAAAGAAGCAGATGATGTTGCTGTGTGGTAGAAAGCTAGACTGAGCAAGGCACCTTGGAGTTAGACAGATGAATATGCTCCTTAAATTTGCTTTGGGAAAAATCAGACTAATTACAGCTCTGTAGGATCTTAGAGGAAGGTGCTTTGCCCTAGTGGAGGTGCGTGCTTGCACCTTCCTCTGCTTGGCCGATAACATTTAGCACGGGCAACAGAAATGCCTTAATCTCTAAAAAGGCTCCCTCTCTCAGGGTGAGATAATTTATTAATTTTCTTATTCTTTGGGTTTTGGTTACTTTGCTGAAAGTGTCCACAAGGGGCCAGTCTACTGATTACTTGGGGATGCAAATACTACTTATCCGCGGGGAGCTAGAGTGAGACCCTCCAAACTCTGGTCATACCTACGGTACGGCCTCGCAGCCGTTAGCAGGAAAAGCATCCGCTCTTTGCCTGAGCTACATTGAATGAGACACACTGATGTGAAAGGTTCTCTAAATTACTTTTTAAAGCCACCGGTCTCCTATGCCAACTAGTCCTTTCCTTACTGTGTAGCTACTTTGTGGTTTTAATTAATATTATGATTATACAGCAGGCATGCTTCTAGAGCATCTGTTGCTGTGGCAGCTAGGCACTTTAATTACAGAGATTAAAACACAAATCAAGGACAATACAGAGTTGTTATGATGATAATTACCGGATTTGAATATTTGTAGAAAACTGGCCACTTGAGCCGCTGAGGTTAATGTACAAACACGTGCCACTCGGTCTCTTCTGGAGACCTGCGTTCAGGCGACTGGTTGGGACAGGGAAGGGAGAGTGTGGAGGGTGCCTTCTTGCTGTCACCTTCCTGAAGTGTTTGAGCTGTTGAAAGAATTGATACTTTTAGCTAGGGGGTGACAGTTTGCTCATCCAGGGTCAAGACTCCAGTCTAGGGCTTCAATTGTTTTATTCTGTTACTTATTTTAAAATAATTTTTGTTTAATCCTAAAGGAAATATTTTCTCATTTCTTACCAAAATGAAAATGCCGGAGGAAGGATTTTTATTATTTACTTAAAGAAACCTTGAAAATTTATTTCATGTTTAGAAATTTGAAATATTAATATAAGAATTTTTACTTTTTTAGAACATGAGCTGTTTGGTGGGTTGAAACAGTTTCATATGTTTAGTACAAATTTGGGAATATTCTAGTCCATCTCTATATGCATTTCTGATTTGGGGAGGGGGAAGAAGATTGCTTGAAATAATTAATCTGGCTTTAAAATCACCATATAATTTAGGCTTGCAGATCCAGCCCAGAAGGCTTTCATAAGGCTTAAGAATACTCGCCAGCCTCAAAACAGGGTTAAAAATCTTTGTCTTCAGTTATTTTTATTTTACAAAAAGAAATCTGTAGTTTAAGAGTCTTTGTATATTGCTCTTGTCAGCTTGTAAATACTTTCTTTCTTGATACATGAGCGTACGTGTTCTTTCCACTGTATTTTCTGCTTGCTTGCTTGCATGTTCACTTACTCTTTAAATAGAAGGAACAGAATATGATCTCCCCTTAATTCTTGGCCCAGAGGTCTGTAACAAATCTGTTGTTATCTGGCAGTTTGTAGCTGTCAGTATGCTCGTGCAGTGGTCACTGGGAAATGTAAATGCTGCTCCTTTGAATGCAAAGGACCCTGATACTTTGGTCATACATTCCCTGATTTCGCCACCGTTCATCCTCCTACATCATTGCCAAATCCCACTTGTCTCATGCTGTCACTCTGGCAGGGAACTGAGAGTCATAATCATATTAGAAACATGGCAGGTTAAACTCGGAAAGGAAAACTAAAAAGGGTCTCTCCAGAAGGATTTCTGACTGTTGAAAAATCTCCAAGTCATCTACTGCCAGCATTGCTAGACACCAGAGGATTGTCACCTGCGGTGCAGTAAAGGAAAACATTTCTTTTTTGAAAGAATACACCACCATATTCTTCCTTAACTAGGCAGAAATAAGGGGCTACCAGCAGGAGCTAACTATAAACCTACAAAGAGTGACAAATAAACCAAACAGAAGCAATAGAGTATATGTGGTCGTTCGCTACTTGTCTCCCTGGAGAGCTGTAGAGATGCTGTGTGCGAAGGTGGAAACAGCAGCGTGTGCCCGGTCTTCCCTTTCCTGTCACCCTCTCTTGATCTAAAGTAACACTCCCTCCTAAACGCACTCTTGATTCGAAAGAAAGCTCAAATGAAGCACAGAAAGTGTTTCCCAACCATATTCCCTTCCTCTCCATATTTCCTGTATGTGGAGGAAGGAAGCCAGATCTCTAATTGTTGCTCTAATGTTTGTCCCCATGGATCCTGTTAGGGAAACAAGCTGTGTCCCATGGGGAATTTCCCTACGTATTTTCAACAGGAGTGGGTTTTTACTTGCAAGTGAAGGAAGACTTTAAGGGACACAACTGAACTTTGATACTGTGGTCTATCCAGGGGAGTGGGTACCTGCCTACTTAGAGCAGGTGAAACGAGCTCTTCAGGCTATGCAATGCAACTTTATTTTCTACGGGTTATTTAATTTTTGAGTACCTCCAACTACACTGTAGAATTACACAGCAGAAAGTATGTGGTCTAAATTAGGCCAGAGTACAGTACAGGCATGGAGTGGTGCATAAATTAAAATCATAAATAACTGAAAGAAGAAGAGCTTGCAAGGTAGGGTCAAAGAGAAAACCCATGTTTTCATATTAAGTTTGATAAAAGATGGTACCGCTGAGCCAAAGAGATAAAAGGTCTTTCGACTGTATGGCAGAACCTAGAAGGAAGTGTTGTCCTATGGGTAGAAGAGTGGTGGGAAGCATCATCTGTTTCCTTTGTTTCCTTGTTGATGGGGAGTTGACAAAGGTAGAGAAAAAGACAGCTGAGAGTTTTCCAAAATGTTAAAAGACATTCAGTCCTGTGGCATCTCAGTGCACGGACAGTTACTGGTTTATATGTGCACAGGTGACTCAGTTCTTGCTCATTTTCAATGAGGAATTAACTGGCAACTTATAAATGTCGTAGTCCAGGACAATGGGATGAAGAGGGTTGTACGGTTTCATTTTAAAAGGGAGACAGTTTTGAACCAGACCATGTTAAAGAAAGAGGGATGCAGAGGAACAGCCTGATGACTGCGGTGAGGCTGGACTTCTTGATCATCTACAGGAATATCAGTGCAAGTAGACTGTGGGAAGGCCCTGGAACAATAAATCTAAACACCTGACTCAAAACAAAGGCTGATGTACAGAGTAAAGATTCAGCAGATGCGCTGTTGAAGTAATTACATACAGGGCTTTCCAAAATAATGTCCCAGAAATAACTTCTTTTATTCCTTATGTGAGTTTTCTACAGCATACTGTCTTCTATATTGGCTGCACTGAGCTGTTAGCATCCCAGCATCCTTGGCTCTGGGACTTTTGGAGTACACCAATGTTTTCCATTTGCTGAGAGGACATACAGGAGCTGGTAATGAACAGGTCCCAAGGGACCGTTCCTTAGATTGTCCATGCAGTGTCTTAGTTTCTAAGTGTGATGGATCACTGCTCATACTGATGGCATTAAACCAATTAATAATAGAAAAACCAATAAAATGTTACATTCCCCTGAACTTAATAGAGGCTTTGTCAAATACTTCAGTAGTGCTGGGATTTTATCCTTATTATTTAAACATTTAAAACATCTGAATTGCAGTTTAAAATTGTGTTAGTTAAATGCTTAACTAATCCAGATATTTAAGATCGGCAGGTGGATGTGTGTACATACACACACTGTGTTCCTGTGGATGCACACTGTGTATGTAAATGCCTGTAGTTACATGACATGTATATTATGTGTGTATCCACATCTGCCTACGATAGACCCGTTGTTACCGCTCCAGACATATTTGTCAGACACCACTGGACAACTTAATTCAGAGCATTAACAGTAGTTTCTTTTCATTAACAGTCTTGTTAATTTGGGAGGCAGTAGTCATTAGCGTACAGTGTGAAAACAACAGTATTGCATCTCAAGTGTTAGAGAAGTTCTTGATGTTTTCAGATCCCCAACTCAGTCTTAACCTGTCGATACTCCTGTGCCACTGGGCATTGAATGTCCACAGCTGGATCTATCCTTTCATTCTGCCTTTAAAGACCATGTGAAGGGGAACCTCCGCCTGCCATCCGCATGAGCTGCTATAATGCCTCTTCGTGCTACTTTTCTTTTGTAAAATCAACTAATTCTGAACGTTATTTGCCTTCAAGATTTTTTGTGTTAAGAAAGCCCAGACTGACATTTGCTACTAAGGTTCGACTCCAGAAAATGAATTCTGCCACTACTGGAGTGCCCACGTCCACTGCGTGTATACGGGGAGAAGGAAGGTAAATCTTGTAGTCCAGATGTACATCCTGCTTTAGCTGACATCTGTGATCTAACAGACCTCTATTTCATTCAGATCCCCTCAGCCCTTTAACAGTGTGAGTCCTAATTTTGCTAAAAGTATGTCATTTCCTCAGTGTTTTGGGGGTTTGAATCTAGGACAAGAGTATCAGCAGAGAGCAGCAGGTACAAATATTCAGCCTGTATATCTTATCAGATATTCAAGAATGCAGTAAGAAATGTCAGAGAGAGCTTTCTACGAAATATTTAATTAACAGCAACAGCTACAGAAATGAAAAACAACATCTAGGCAATTACAGTGTTCAATAAAGCAGCTCTCAGAGGATGGAGCAGCAACGGATTAGTGACTGACTGGCATTTAAATATGTTATCAACCAGTTACGGAGACCAGAGTAAATTTGCTCCCCTGGGGATGAAGCTAGTAGAAGTATTATAACTACATTATTGTTTCTCAGGGCAATCAATTGAATTATATGGTGCAGTAGTCTAGGACATTTGGCTGTTATTCCAGCAGCTGGTTACGTGATTTGTTTCACTGGACATTAATGCAGTGTACTGGGCAAGAGAATTCTGTCAGTTTGCAAACAGCTTTTTCTTGTTTAAAATCAACGATGTATACATTCCACTTTTGGATTTTAAATGCAGAGTGCTGGAAACTCTATAATTTATAAAAGTGGTGGAATATGCTAATCTTTGGATGTTAACATAGAACACAATAAAGAATTTATGTTATCTTTACCTCCGGGGCCAAATATATGCTGAGAAGGCATAATTAGTCTACCACTTGTAATGCCTTCTTTTCTTATGATCATGCAAAAGTGTGGATAGTTTCACTGATTGGGGATTTTTGCTGTTACAGATTTTACATTTAAAAAAATGGAAGCCCTAGAATAAATAACTGTGCTTTTAGTATGATGAATGACATAAAATTACGTGAACTGCAACCATACTTCATTGCAAGCTAATGCATTCCCTTTACACATGCATACAATCTTGATGATGCAAAAACCCCATTTCATGATGAAGCTGTACAGGAAAGGCATACTCCAGTGTACACAGATACATGTGTAGTTGAATTTCTAATTGCATCTGGTAGTTGAGTCCATTGCTTCTCTCTCTCTTGGTAGAGTACAGGGATGCAAAGGAACTTGTAGGGAGTTGGCAATTTGCAAAGTTGGACCTAATAAATAGGGTTTGTATTGATTTACGTTAGATGCTGACCAATTTGGCAAGTAAATTAAAATGAGTCAGCGTCCCTTCAATAAATAACTGGTCCAAACCCCACAGTGTATGAGCCAAAGGATAGCAAGCCAAAATGATTCAGTAAGGGATCTACATTTCTTTGATATCGTTCATTCTTTCTTTATAGCAGCTAGGTTGCCTAGGATAGCCTGTTGAGCCAGTAGTGTAACAGACTCTTTCTCATAAGGAGACGCAGAGCAGCAGAGAACAGCTTGTTATTTTTTTCTCCCATTGCCTTTATATAGATTTATTTTTCCCCATGGCCCTTTTTTTCTCAGTTTTTCTTCCAAAGGTGAGAGCAACCTTTGCTCTGAGGACACTAGGAGCCAATATAATGGTCCAAGACAGAGCAGCTACCAAAAGGGACACCACTGTGGATGATTTCTTCCACTGAAAGTGCATGTTATTGGTGGTTAGAAGTGAGGAAGAGCCTTGGATAAGTCAACCTGTTGAAAACCCAGGTGTCTAGGAGTTCCCTGGAATAGCTAAACAGATTTCCATTAATTGCATGCTTAACTTTAGAAGAAAAGACTGCCATTAAAACACACAGGAGGCTAAATACCTTCAGTACAATTAAAAGTATTTATCTAAAGACTGTGAACCCCAGAACAATATAAACAAAATAATGCATCAATATGAACACATTTATGTTCATGAACAGTCATGAAGACAATTACAGACAAACATGGCATGCTAGTAAAGCCCACCTTGAATGATGGCTTGTATAAATCAACAAGTGTCCCAGATGCAATGCTGGTTACATCCAGAGCAGGTAAAATGGGCGGGATGGTCTGATCCGACTGGCAGGAGAGGAACTAAAGCAGGGTCCTGTTGCTCACTGCTGACCAGCTCGTCGTGAAGAAGGGAGGGGTATTGTGTGTCACCTTATCTTGCAGATGCCAAGATATAAAATACATTACTGAGTAATGTACTAAAAATGGACTATTTTGTAGCTGAGAAATGGCTAATCAAGAAAAAAATGGGACCAGCTGTCCTGAGATGTTGCCGCTGGAATGAAATTCTGGATAGATAAAATGCAGACTGAAGAAAACGCGTGTTTCATCTCTATTCCCATTGCACTAACCACTGAGATGTTTTGAGAGCTCTCGAGCACCCCTCAGCAGTCTGATAATTCCACATCGCAGCAAGGAGAGGGGGGCAGTGGTCAGGCAGGTGAGAAACTCATAGAAAAGCTGTTTGTATGCTGCTCAGTCTGCACAGTCCCGATTAAAAGGGGCAGTGTGGATCCACTCTGGTGTCTTACAAAGACACCTTGGAGAAAAGTTGTCAAAGTGGAACCAATTCTCACTGTGAAAATTACGAAGTGCCCCTCTAAAGTTAAATACTAAGGATCAGGTTGCTTGAAGCTCACATGGTTTTCCCTGTTACCCCTGTAACACAGGGAACTGAGGGAAGCAGAATGAGAAGAAGAAACATATTCTGAATTACAGAAGCCTGAAGTTAATTAATGCTCAGAAAGTGGTTTGAAGATGAAAAGCGCTACTGCTAAGTGTTACTAATTGTGGAGTAACCCTGCTGTTAATTATAAATAACAATAATGCTACGGAGCACGCTACATGCAAAGATCTCAACATCCTTTTGAAATATGAATCACTGATTTATTCTGATACTCTAAATGGGAAGAATGAGGCGTGGAGGGATGTAACAACTTGTTCGAGTAAGGCGTTAAATACAGAAGTAGAGGAGTCCAAGACTGCAATCCAGATCTCAGACTTGCATTTTACAGGTTTAACTCCTGCATGACTGTCCCCTGGGTCTTCAAACACTGTGCAGAGGAGTCCAGCCTCTGACTTCTCTTGAGTTACGCGGAAGTTTCTAATTGTGCAGGGTATTACCGATGAACTGAGAAGATGTGTACCTATACCTCTGATTTCTCTTCTGTAATGTTAGGAAGTGCAAGAAATCCTTGCAAGGAGTCTGAAGCTGTGTAAAATGGACAAAGCAATCCAGCTCTGATGCAGTGATTCCCCTGAAAGCATCCCTGGGATTCCAGTTGTGCTGTGTGTTGTGGTTTAACCTGGCAGGCAGCTAAACACCACACAGCCGTTTGCTCACTCCCCCCCTGCCCTGTGGGATGGGAGAGAGAATTGGAAAAAAAAAAGTAAAATTCATAGGTTGAGATAAAGACAGTTTAATAGGACAAAAGGAAAGAGGAAAATAATAATAATGATAAAAGAATATACAAAACAAGTGATGCACAATGCAATTGCTCACCACCCACCAACTGATGCCCAGCCCGTCCCCGAGCAGCGGTTGCTGCCCCTGGCCAACTCCCCCCAGTTTATGTACTGAGCATGAC
>NW_008796165.1:11057671-11121020 GCF_000699145.1 Aptenodytes forsteri | reverse complement strand
GGCCAGCTTTCCCCCAGTTTATGTACTGAGCATGACATCACATGGTATGGAATGTCCCTTTGGCCAGTTTGGGTCAGCTGTCCTGGCTGTGCCCCCTCCCAGCTTCTTGCTGGCAGGGCATGAGAAGCTGGAAAGTCTCTGACTAGTGTAAGCACTATTTAGCAACAACTAAAACATCGGTGGGTTATCAACATTATTCTCATACTGAATCCAAAACACAGCACTGCACCAGCTACTAGGAAGAAAATTAACTCTATCCCAGCTGAAACCAGGACACTGTGCATGTAAAAGTAAAAACATTCAGTATTGCTCATCCCTTCCGCTGCTTTGTTTCCAGCATGGAGTGATGCTAGGCTGATCTCTCAAACAGAGGTTTCCTAACTCAAAGCCTGTTACTTATTCCTAGAATTCTCAAAAATGAAGTCTGCAGAATAAAGTGACTCAATTGGGGCTGAGCAAACAGTGATTGAATTTCCATCAGAGATGCTAATTACACCCAAGGACCTTCTTAGTTTTAGGGAATGACAACGTGAAAGTGAAATAAAAAGAACCAGCTCCTGCCATAAAAAGAGCATCTCATCTAGGTCTTGCACTCTCTCGTTTCTTGTGGCTAATAGATGTTCGCTGCCGTATTAGTTTGGCTCTCAGTTTCATCAGTCCCTTTTTAGATGAGGATTTTTAGTTCTCAAACTAATATTTTTCTGTGAAGGAGGGTTCATTTGTATGCCGTTATTGTAATTAACAGTGTACTCTTCAGTGTGTTAGTAACGTTAGTGTGTCTATTTTGTGCTTCCTTAGGGTAGCTGTGAAGTACGTCTCCGCTAACCCATGAGTGCCTCTGTTTTTGCATCTTACTGAGGACTATTGTGTATTGTGATCATCTGCTAATAGAGGAGACGAGCTGAATCACAGCAGTCTCCCAAGCAAGAGATATGACACTTTTTTTTTTTTCTTTTTCCTCTTCAGTTGATGTTATAAGCTTGTCTTTTTATACTGGGAATAATCACTTTGTGTTGTTCTTTTATTATTGCCATTTCTGCTCTAAGATTTCTAACTGCAGAGTCCTAAAGTGCTTCCTTGTTTCATCTTCATGGCCATTCAGTGTGTTTAATGGGCTTACAAGCAAATCAAGACTTCCATCTTCCTTGAATGGAGCTTTTGTTGGAGTCAATCTGCTTGCCCAACTGGGATCGCAGGTGTATGCAACCTTTCAAGCAGTGGTTTCTTATACTCCAGACCGAATTTTCCCAGATGCTATTTCGAGAGCAATCAGAATTATTAACGTATAGTTCAGCAAAATGTTGACAGAATACAAAGCATAAAACACCTTGCGCTGAAATTCCAAACCCAATTAAATGGGCTAATTCACCTACTGCTTAATTGGCTGGAAGCCATATGAGTAATTACGCCACTGACATCTTCCAAAATTATATTCTTAATTGTTACATTTATTTGCATCACAATGAAATAACCACATCTCAGTTCAGCACAGCTCAGCTCCTCTTACAGCAACAGCTTCACCAGCGTAAGGGAAGAAGCAGTTTTACATTTCACAGGGTTGCCTTCATGAAAATGTCAATTGGCAAGGTAGCAAAGCAAGGCTGCTGGGGAGATGGGGCAGGAAAGCGCAAAGTTGGTCTGTTTATTCTTGAACATATGTAGCTTGTTATTGTAGTACGTGGTGGCTTTTATTGTAGCACGCTGCGGAAGACTCCTTTCTTTTCTTTTTTCCCCTCTCTGTTATTGTTCACTAAAATGTATGAATGTAGCAGGGCAATGCTATATTGGTTGTGCTTGCAAACTGCAATATAATATCACACTCCAGAGATGCAGTGTTCCTATTTGCTGTCATAAATTTATTTCGTATTTTCTTTCCTTCGTAAAATATACCCCTACTTCTTTATACAAATAATGTCATTCCAAGGAAAATGTATGCAGAACCACTTTACAGAAAACCTCTATAAGCACTGTTTGGTCTTGCTGTGTAGATCTACTCTCTAATTGCTTTGAATTTACTTTATTGCAAGGCTGGGGATTGCTTTGAAGTGATTATGAAAGAATAAGCAGGCTTCTGCAAGGGGAATTTAGGAAAGAAAAAGCTTTTAAGAAATCCTATTTTGAAGTTCCAGTTCCAGAGGGTCCCTGGTTACTGAAATGTAATGCCAATGCGTTCCCTTCCCTTCGTTCTCTTTAACGGTGCACTCTTCTTCATTAATAAGTCTTGCACTGGCATGAAAATTGTTTCTTGAGATCATGTTCCAGCCATGTCATTTTGTTGCAGGGGGCCACAATATTACTGTATTTATTGGCTTTTTGGAAGTCCTTTATATGCATTCAGGAATATTTTCATCCATCTCACAAGAGCTTTACCCAATTCTAACCCTGTTCCAAAATACAATAGACACATGATGGGTTTGCTGGCTGCATGATATCTTCTTTCTGAAGTACATGAGTTAGGTACAAAGTTCATCTGAGTGTCTATTTGACGAAAATAAATTGAATACTGAAAATAAGGACTTAGATGGAGCAGGTTAATGTTATTAAAAAAAAATAAATAGTGGAATAATAAAAAAAGGAAGTGAAGATTTGGACTCAAGTTTTTTATATTTATGAGCAGTCAGGAGAACCAGGTAAATGCTGCTAAGTCTGATGACTTTCTAGGAAAGAAAAGGATGGGGTTGTATTTTTCAATGTATAATCAGTTAGAGACTTCTGTAAAAACCTAAAAGCAGATCCAGCTGTCTTTCTATCTATCCCAGCATGAACATTAGAGGATGACGAAGAAGGAACGGAAATCAGACCCATGTTGTTTTCTTCAGGCCTTAGGAACAGCGTGATTCCCAGGCAGCATTCCCTTTTAGAAACTCTCTGCATTCATTTATGAATTGTTTATTTATCAACAAATTCAGAATTTGCATCCATGCATAGAGACTTGTTAGTTTTCTGATGCAAAGCTAATAACGTCTGCTCTTAATTAAACATTAATAGTAACAAATGGCTGCCTATCAGGTTTTTATCCCCTGTCAATCTGTGCGGTATCTGAACATCTTCTGGAAGGCAGATTTCTTACCCTGCCTCACTTAGGGGGCCCTGAACCCAGCGCTCACAAAAGCATCACCCTTACAGGCGTGCTCAAGGCTGTCTATTTCACGTGTGGGTGCTGGACACGCGGAAAACAAGTCACCCAGGTCAGTTACAGGAATGAGGCGAAATAGAGATAAGCCCACTGCCTCGTGACGC
This sequence comes from Aptenodytes forsteri, assembly GCF_000699145.1. Lineage (NCBI taxonomy): Eukaryota > Metazoa > Chordata > Aves > Sphenisciformes > Spheniscidae > Aptenodytes > Aptenodytes forsteri. Next base: position 11,117,780 of record NW_008796165.1, on the reverse strand, counting down.
CTCGCGTGGGACTCATGCTGAGGAGGGTGTGCTCAGGGATGTGCTTGGATATAACTGATTTGATACTGGTTTGGGTCTCCTGTGTTGCAGTGACCCCAAGTTAATAATAATCATCTTTAGATCCTTTTTTTAAAATTGTCTTTAAAACGGATGTTTGGGACACATGTATCAGGGAAAAAATGGGTCTGCTAATAAAACGAAAATTAGCAGGTGTCACTGACAGTCCCACAGCAGATAAATAAAGAGGGTAAAGCTGCTGCCATAGAAGGAGGTGAAAATTTTTCTAGTACGTTAGTTAAGCATTAAATTCATGATAAGTCGTAGTTTCTCTGGTAAAAACGTGTTCCTATTCAGACAGCCTATGGAAAAGTTTAAATGTGCTGTAAGTGGTTTATAAGCTGCGCAGCAGCTCCTGCCATGGTGGGGGAAATTCGGCTTCTCCAGCTCCCAGCTCCGTTTGGGCTGTTGCCTCCTGGGTGAGCTCTCCTTGACTGGTTCGGTATCGATTTTTTCCCTGCACAAAGACCAGACACCTTTTCCCCTTCTCATTTACAGTCCGTCTCCACAGAAGTCAATCAAATGCTCTTACCTATAACTCACTTCAAACGCTTGCTAACTTCAAAAACACCAGTTCAAAGAACTCTGGTTTATTTGCTGTTTTTGCAGCAGTTACAGCCTAAATAATTAGTTAATACCTTTTAAATATGTGTTTTAAAGATTATGGTTTAAATCCCCGAACTGTGTCATCATTTGGAAACAAGTCTCCTTAAAATTGCAGAGCAAGCATAAATTACAGAAAAGCGCCAGATGGTCCAGTAGTTTGCTGTTTATTTGCAGTAAACCGGATCCTACCCCTCAGCCTTTTATCTCAGAAAATGTCAGTTAGCAAAGGGCGAGGGGCTTCCTGTGAACTCTCTAAGGTACCTGAGTCCTTGTACCAACCTGCAAGTGAAAAAGCCACCTTGGCAGATTCTGGTGCCATAAATCAGATGGGAAAGTCCGACGTACGTTGAGCTCTCGCCCGCACAGGCGCCCTGGGCGGCATTACCGTCCCACATAGCCGACAACATCTGTGTCACATCACCCTGAACCAAGGGAAGAGCTGGCGGTGGGGGTCTGTTGGTAAGACACCTCTAAATTTTTTATTATTGTCTTTTTCTTGCCCTTGACTGTTTGTTTTGAGGATCTTGACAACAGCGTTTTATTATTTTATGATCTGTGACTTTGAAGGTAGGACTACAAAAGAGATTTAACTGAAATATTTGGGATATTTGCAACTCTCACATCTCTAGCGTGGCTCAGCTCTGCGTTCTAATCTTTCCCAAATAATCAGAGTTTTCACCCATCACAGACGTTGCCCTAAATCAGAAGAAAGCCCTGTTGTCCATCTATGCCAAGATCTATAGAGAACATCTTTTTGGGTCTCCCAGTACATTTTTTGTCAACTGTGTTTTTCTTGTATCCTTGTTCATGCTCCAGCTGGGCCTTCTGTGCCTTGTACAGAGAAGCAAACCCTGCCAGCACATTACATTATTTATAAGGCAGAGACGCTATCAGATCTCACTCAGGTTGGAAGAGACTCCGCTTTCAAATAATTATAGAATTTACATTTATGTAGTGCCTCTCAGGGAGGCCTTGAAGTGCTGTGTTGAGCGTCAATATGAGTCTAGGATTGTTAGTTTGCTGCTGAATAGAAATAAAATCAGTCAGAGGGGGATAGAGGAGCAAATACCCCATCGGTGGCCGGCTGCCAGAGGTTGTGAGGAGAGTTTAGGTGGAAGATACAACTACCTAAATTGGAACGTAAGTAAGAGAGCAGGCCTGAAGCGATCTGTAGAAAGAGCACTGGACTCATACATGACCAGTGTGGACAGAGTCCCAGTTTTATTTTTCATCTAAAAGAGTTGTTAATGGCTGCGTAGTTCCTTATGCAAAGCAAACTGCGACTTTCAAGTCTAGTCTACAGGCAGGGATGAGCAGTCATCTGGTTTTGACAGAAAGGAGGGCTTGACGTGGTGTGGGACGAATTCGGGGGTACACCTGCGAGTTAATCACAGCTGCTCACATCTGGGCTGTTTCACATCCTGTTTATTAATGTCGTTTTCCAGTTTTAGCTATGACTTGGCATGTTTCTGGCTTCTCAGCAGGGACAGGCACAAGCTGCAGTTTCCTCCAAGGTTCATTTTATCGGGATGTTTGTAACATATGCCTGTCTCTAGGAATGTGTTTGTTGGAAGGAGGGTGTTCTGGAAGGATGCGAAAGATCCATATTTAAACCGTAAAGCCTAGGGAAGAACTTAATTTTAGTGCATTTGCAAGTGGAAGAAGAGCTCTACTTGTTCTTGCATTGGCACAATGCAGTGCATTAGTTAAGCAGTTTGGAAAAGTAGATTAACTTAGTGGAGAGGTCCCAAGTGACACCCTTTTTTCTTTTTCTTTGGAAAATCAATTTTATACAGGAAACTTGAAAAGAAAAAAAAGGAGGGGAAAAGGCCCAGGAATGCCTGGAGTGGGATGTCAAGACAAGAGCTGGTAGGGCCCAGGGTCTGATTTGAGAGAAACTGGATTCCTGCTGTAAAGGCTATTTCACTGCTCTGCTCCTGTGTTGCCACGGTTCTCATGGGAATATCTGAGCAGGGGTGTCTTCATCTGACGTGATCAAAACACATTTGGTTACTACTTTTTGAAGACTCATATGCTGTGGCTGACATAAAACGTCCTGATTTAAGATCATGAGGGACCTATGTGTTTGGTGCAGCACAAACAAATACGGGGGACAGTTCGAGGAGATTAACAGCATCTGGGAGCTTCAGGCTGAGAAGGTGCAATTTTGAAAGCTGGCTAAATGAGCTGTGATATTTTTGTTGATAATTTCTGATCAGATTTATAACTAGTGGCTTTTTAAAGCATACAGAACTCCCAAACTCTGAAAATTAATATTGTACTGATGGACCTGCTTGAACAAACATAATAAAAAATGTGCTCTCTGTCACGGCAAGCTGAAAAAGCAGATGGCAGTCAGAAGCTGAGCAGCATACAGAAGTTTGACATTTTAAATTAAATCAATTTGAAGCTTTGTTTGTGCCTAAGGCAAGCTTTCCCCTCAGATGAAGGAGAGTGGCTAGCTGAACTCTTTTACATGGGCTCTGGTTTTAAAAAGGCTGCTGAAAGATTTTAAATCCTCTACGATCTACACCATTGTATTAGTCTGGGCTAACAGTGGAGCAGAAATATGAAATTCAGGTTGGTCCAGGACAGGAAGCCTTTCCAAAAATGTAAACTCCTGTAATGAGATGGGTACAGAAGAGGGGCTTCTGCTTTTACACAGCGTGCCATAAATATTCAGATTATGTCATATGTTTCCTGTGCTCTGAAGAGATGTAAAAAAATAACTGAAGAAAGAAAGAATCCTGAAACAGACATACACACCGTGTTGTTCTGCTACAATAAATCAACTTGCACCTTGATTTAAACATCATGAACTGTCTTCACTTTTCCTGTAAGCTCACAGGAGATCATGGAGTAAAGCAGGGAAGCTGCTCCCCAGGCAAAATTTTGTTCTCTGTGTCTGAGAGTTCATTAGTAAGATGGGATAGGCTGGACCCTGAGGTCCTTATTTTTACTTACTCGATACTCTCCCAGATTTTAATGAGATCTTTACTTGAATAAAAACTACATTTTATCCCAGGCCAGTAAGATTGCTGTCTTCTGCAGAATCGTAAGCCTTTTTCTGCTGTCTCCTAGCTTTTTGATAATTGTGCCTTCTTTGTAGTTAACCAGCTTTGCGTAGGGACCCTTGGAGCAGGTCTTGGGCTTCTGCTTCTTGGCCACTGACTGCTACATTGATTCAGTGGTGAAAAGTTATTTTATTTCTGCTGGTTTGGTTTTTGGCCTCTCCTTTTTGGAAATCATCCTGTCAAATTGCAGCTGTACTCATCTGTTGCCTTGAGCTCTACAAACCTGCTGCTGATAGTTTGTGTGATTCCTACCCTGATCAGCAGTGCTAAAATCACAGTCACAGAGATTTTGTTAGCTCCTGAACTCCCAGACCTGCTCTGAGGTGGTGGGTGTGCAGCTGGTTTTGAGAGGATACATACATGCACAGAAGGGAAATACCCATTTTAGCAAATTGACTCTTTAGCAAAGCACAAGAGTCAAGAGACATTAAAAGAAAATCAGTTTAATGACTTCTAATTTTGCAGAAAGACAAAAATACCAGGATTCACAAAAGATGGCTGAATTCTCAGCCAGCCTTTTAAATAAATGAGTCAGTCTGTTCCTTGCCCCTTCTTTAGGGATGCAGGTCTGCTGCTCATCCATTTGGTCAGGATGAGTGGTTTGTGCTGCAATAAGCATTCACCTGGAATCCACTGTCAGTATAAACTATACCTTTATCCAGGGAAGTAGATGTTGAAGTCACTAGAAATGTAGCAACCTCAACTATATTGAAATACCAGCTGTAATTACTGCAATTCTCCTGAACAGCAGTGTAAAGGAGAAAAATTTATGACCAAACCTACTGCTCCACCACATTCTGTGGGACAGGCCAGAGCGTAAAATGAGTGTGGCTATGGCATGAAGAGAAGCGTGGGCTGTGCAAAGGAAGGACCGCATGTGGTTCCCCCGTCAAGCACCCAGGTTAGACAAGTTGCTGCCTTGCTTATTGATTACAGGAGCCTGTGGCATTGTTTTAGCTGCAGATTGAGCCAGGGCAGATCAGCAGCATTGTGTGGCTGAATGCATTTGCTGCACAGCGCTTAGAAAGGGAGGCATGTGGGTTACAGGCTTAATTTAATTTTTCCCCAAATTTTTCCTCTCTGTTATCAAACACACCAGCTTTTGCAACAAGTTTTTACATAGCCTGAATCGCTGGAGCCTGCAGCTCTGTCTGTGCAGTTGTGTTGTTCCCCTGGAGCCTGCAGCTCTGTCTGTGCAGTTGTTCCCTGCTGCACGGTAGTGGAGAGGAGTTGTGAGCCTCTGCTCCTGGCACTGTGCTTGTGCTGGTAAGTGGGTAATTTCTGAATCCCGGCGGACTTGGTGGGCTTGAGCGGTTACCTGCTTGTGTGCGCAGTGTTGGTCTCCAGGAGGCTGCAGCAGGACTGCGCCAGTGACCTTCGTGGCTGTGCACAGTGTGCGATTCCTGGCAGTCACACACAGTTGCCTTCGTCAGTGTTGTCTTTGGTGGTACGCTGATTTACGCTGAAAGGCTTGCTACAGATGATAGGTCACCGCTGCTATTAACATTTTTCTAGTGCTTAACCACTCGTTCTTCTTTCCGATGCACATCTCTTCTGCGTCCTGCAGGTCGGAGTGCATGATACAAAGAGCAGTGGACCTATTGCTCAGTGTCACCGGCGTATTCAGTACATGCTTCCCTGACCACTGATTATTATCCTTGCTAATTCCACTGTAGCGAAGCACTTGGCATCACTGCCAGCTGCACTAACTACCAACCAGCTGGCAAAGGACAGGGGAAGGGAACTAAGAAAGGGAGAGAGACCACGCTAGAAAAAAAACGATATTTTAGACCCGAGTACATTCTTTTTGACAGTACAGCTCCAGAGAGAACAGTATGGCTTTTTTGGTAATAATAAATAAATATAGCTCACGGACAAAACAGAAACTGGGTTTGACTTTCCCTTCATCAATAAATTCCAGTGGCTCCATTTGGCTTTAATGATCTTACTCTTTTTGAGGACTTTCTATATAAATGACAATTAAAAATGGGCAGAGGAAGAAAATTGTCCTCTTGCTACTTTTCTTCTACTCTCTTGCTCTCTCTCAATCTGCTTTGCAGTTGGAAGAGCTGCTGCATGCTGATGAGTATAATAGGCCCAATACAGCTGTGTGGTACCCCGAGCTGTTGGAGACTGGGAAGGCCACAGCCCTGGGACCAGCTGCTCTTTCAGGAATTTCTTCTGCTGTTCCAGCTTTTTGGCCAGTTTCAACATATTTTCTTTCTGTAGTCCTAGATAATTTTTAAAAATCTTCCTACTTGGAAACTATGGAAGAAGGAGGCTGGACAAAATAGTCCAAAATGTTTCCAGTGTTGTACATCCAGATTAGGGTTTGGACCGAGAGGCATGTCCTGAGTTACTGGGATTTGCTCTTCTTGCATGGAGCATTGTAAGCCTAAAGCCTGAGTACGAAGCAGATATATGGGATATAGAGTTCAAATATTCACCGAAAAATGTATGTAAAGTCATAGACTCCTTGGAGCCAGTGTTCTGGGTCTGCCTTCCAGTATGTGCTGGGAAGTTTTTAAGGAGATACCAGGGGTATCCTCTCAGATACCACCTTCCAGATACATGGACACAGACTTTTCTTGGCTTCTCTCCTTTTCTCAGCTTCTCTTCTTTTTTCTGATAGGCAACCACCACCAGGTCCCAATCCAGCTGGGAGGCCACCGATGTAGTCTAGCAGAGTGGTACATGGGTGTCGATTGTATGTGTACAGTCTGAATTTCGGTGAGAGGGAAACCAGCTGGTGTAAAATTACCCCTTGACTCCAGTGGAGCTATTTATCTCACCTCAGCTGAAGAGCTATACCATTTAATAGCGGCTCTGGCTTCTCCAAAGGCTCTTACACACATCTTGGATTTAGGTCTATCTGCAGATCTTTGATTTAGGTGTATCTTGAATATGAAGAATCAGAAATTAGCTCTGTCATTAAGTTGGATGTTATGTTGCCACTGCTACTGGGCATTTGTGTAACGAATTAACCTGGCTAACGTAGCATCGAGCGCAGGCCCCTCTGCAATGCTGTCTTACAGGCTTTATAGGTATAGACACACTTATAAATGTAGCAGCCTAACTGCATAAGTCTTCAGACGTGTTTGCATCTGGCTACCCTTGGAAATCCTGATTTAATTATCTTCAGATAATTAAAAATAATATATCAATACACTGCAATATGAATAAAAAGGACAGGGGTTTGGGAAGCCTCAAACACCTCTGTTGTGTCTTGACAGATGCACTGCTACGCGCTTTCGTGTGTGTGCTGAGCGAGCTCTGCATACCCGGGTAATGATGTATCAAGTTTCCCGTGTAACAACTCCCCTGCCCCAAACATGGTAGCTATTTCTTCTTTCTTTTGTGTGTCAGGAATATGTGATTTTGTTGTCAGCACATTTTTTGTAATGAAAAGCAAATGGTATCCAATATGTCTTGGAGAAAACGTGCAAACAACGGCAAAATTATATGTTGTTAAAAAAAAAGATATGTAACTTGTTTGCTCTCAATACAGCTCCTAATGACAGAGTACAAGGAAAATGTACCCAGTGTTCACTGCATGTGTGCAGTGATATGTGTAGGATTGGAATATATATATGTATTTAAAAAACTATACCATGAGAAATTAAGTTGCAAATATTGGATACACTTCTGCAGCATTTCAAAGAGTTAAGAGTGTATGTGGACTTTGTGAATAAGGACTTGGTTCTGTAAAAGATGTACGAATTGAAAATCCCCGACTGGTCTCTGCGGAGAGAAGACATAGACAGTTCCCTGAAATTACTGCTCTGCAATTTGCTGTAATTTTAAGTTCAGGCATGGAGAGTAATGTCCTAAATCACAAGTCTGAACAAGCAAAAAGCCAAACCAAAAAAAAAAAATCAGTGTATTTGTGTGAGTGTATGTGCACACATGCGTACATGTGTGGGTTTAGAATAGGTATGGGAAGAGCCTTCCCTGTTTTTTTTCAGTATCCCATTAACTTTGTCCAAGCAAGTAGCCACTATATAGAATTTATCCTCAAACTGGATTTGATCTTAAGTCCCTGTGTTATTCAGTGTAACTTGGGAAATGGATTTTTTTTCAAAAGCTGTCTCATTCTAAGAAAGATTATGAATGATTTGCTATTCCTATTGCCAGTAGAATTGATTGGTTTTGCTTTGAAATCAGCTAGAAGACATCTGGGGTAAAATCTCAGTGTTTTTGAAACACACAGCAAAATTCCCATGGACTTCACAAATGTCAGATTCTCCCCAAATACGAAAACTTACTGCTTGCAACCAGTATACATATTTTACATGAAGATCTAGTCATGCTAAACCTTGCTCATGCAGTGAATTTTTGCAAGAAGTGAATAAAAAGGAGAATGAATACTTGAAAGGAAGCTCATGGGCCTTGATTGAATGACTGTCCATAAATATTTGATGCCAATATTTGTCCTGTTCTTGCAGAGATTCTTAAAGAGCTTTTCCTCTGTGATCTTTACTTGACTATTCTTTTCTCCTTTCTTCTCCCCATCTGTTGGACGGCTCATTTCTGTTCCAGTTGTGAAAATGTATGTCTCAGGAGTGGAACTTCTCTTAAAAATGATGATAGTTAAAAAAAAAAAATTAAGAATCTGTAGGCTGTTCCTAGGAGCATGTTTTTAATAAAAAGCTATTAAACTCTCTGCATCTGCCCTCCACAACCTTATTTATATGCTACTAATAATACTTCTCAGTAGAGCCAAGTTTCACATAATTACCATCAAAACTGTCCACGTTTCACACACGTCTACAAGTTCCTTGGGGTTGTATTTGATTCCTTGTTTATAAAAAAATGAGGGATATGAAGATTTCTCTCCTCATCCCTGCTGGCAGCCAACATATCACCCCCATGATAAATTCAGCTGGGAGGGTCCAGTGCAGCTCGTCTGCGTCTTCACTTGGTATCTGCTGCTTTGTTTGTAGCCTCTATTTCTGATCGAGCCTACATAAAGCAAGGCCCTGCAGCCCTTAAAGGATTCCCTAGGCACCTTGAATAGTGGTATACAATCCCCCAAAGTAGTACAATAGGGATATCTGTAGTAAGCAATTAAAAACTGCATAAAACTTTAATTGAAAATAATTTTTATAAATCTAATTTTCAGTCATAACATTCAGCCCAGGAAAGCCACAGAGTCTGGCTGCTGTTACTGCTGTTTTACAGTGTTGTAACCCATTAACTTCAATAATGGCAGTCTTCATTTGCACACTCGTAGTGTGCACCAAACTGCTTGGAAGCTGTGGACACTGAGATGATGCTTGGCTGCTTTTTGCTGCTAGAACAAACCACGTCAACAGACAGTGCTGAAAAAATGCGCACAAAGGTGGCTACCATCAGTGAGGAACAACCTTCCTCGCTTTAGCTTCTATGCACTACTATTTTGCTTAGTTCTCTCTACTGAGATTTTACATCCAGTATTATGTTGAATGGCAAAAAATAGGAAATGAACAATTGCGTAGTTGTAGTTAATATTTTTTGCAGCTGTAAAACAAGTGGGAGGGGGGAACAACTGGGATGTAGTTTCAGCCCTGCTATAGCAAGTATTGGCCTCACAGCTCCCATTAAGCTAACAAGAGATGCACACCTAACGGCCCATACCCCGTAATTAGTAAGATGCAAGAGGGAATTTGGATCCAGAGTATTTTTTTAAATATTTTTTTTTGTTCATTTGAATTGTTTTTTGGCATCTAAGGCTTGCTGTTGCATATATTTCTGGGGAAGTCAGGTCTTTTTTTTTTTTTTTTTGTGAGTAGCTCACACGAAACATTAAAGCGTTTAATGTTTTTAGCAAGACATTGCTACAGTTGGTGGCCTTCCCGATCAAGAATGACATTAACGAGGGAACTGGTCTTAAGGATGCGTGCCATTTCCCAGTGAATTGAATGATATCTATACACATACTCATTTGAAATGTACAAATGCAAAAATGTGAAAATTAATTCAGAATATCTTTGTGATAATTTTTGAATAATTAAAAACTCTGTCATAGGCCCTTTCATTTCTTGATTCAACCACAATGACCACTTTTTTTTCCATGGTAAATTGTATAGCGACCTTAATCTGTGAAACTGAAAGAATAGACTTTTAAATCAAAATAAGTGTAAGGAAAAAAAAAAGGAGCATATTAATTGCTCCTTCTTCCTACACAGCTTTTTTCGTTCTCTTTCCTTCAGGCATTCCTTGCATAAAAATATCCATTCACCAACTGTTCACCAACTGTTCCTCTGCTCATTGCCCTACCTTAGATTTCATTTTAAGACACCAGCGAATATTTGCTCTTCAGCCTCACAGTCTTTGAAGTTTTCTTCAGGTTTTAAAGGTAGCAATTTGAGGATATACCAAACAGCAACAGTGAGTTAATGAGCACTTTCTGGAAGGGGCTTAGGTGTTATTAAACTTAGGCTTTTATGAAACTGTTACTAGAAACATCGCACAGATTCACTGAACTGCCAGCAGCGTATTCCTCGCTTTCGCGTCCGTCAGTGGTTTAATTCCTCTCGCTCCTATCCTTCAACTTTTGGCACTTTCCAGCTGCATCCTTCATCATCATAAGATCAAGCGGTGCCTTTTTAGGCTTGGGATTTGGTTTTGGGAGGGGAGGGGCGGGCGAGACGGGAGGAGAGATCATACTTTGACACTATTGCAGTGGCAGAGTCACCTCTTGGTGTTTCTTTTGTCAATGGTGAACAGGCGGAAGAGGGGTGTTGTGGGCTTCACGTGGGGCTATGTCTGCAGCTGGGTCTCTATGGGCAGATGCAGCCGGAGCCGCAGCAGTGGTCATGGCAGGCTGCACATCTGCTTCGTCCGCTTGAGGCAGGAGTGGGACAGGACACAATGCAGCAGAAGGACCCTTCAAAGAGGCCTGCAGAGCTTTTGGTGGGAATGAACTCCAAATCCCTCCCTGTGCCCCATTATTTATATCCTGGTTTTGCTATAGCAATTTACATTGTTTTCCCCTTTGGAAACACAGAAGCAGATTGAAAACTCAGACTGTATCTATAACCATTAAAGTAGATGTTCAGCCTATAACAATGAACTCCTGCAACTACCTACTAAATTATGCACAAACACACCAATTCCTTGAAGACTGTGGACAAGTGTAATAAATATCTTCTGTTACCAGCCGGGGGGGTTGACTCTGCAGTTTCTTTTCTCATTTCCACGTGGTGGGCCAGGTGGCCTTCTCCTGGAAGGTAGCTGAGATGAACAAGGCATTTAGGAGGCAACATTATTTATTTTTTCAGAGCTTTCTATTGAAGTTCTAGGGAAAAAAGTTACCAAAAATTAAATACGCTGTACACAAACCTGTTTCTTTTTCCTGGGAATGGGGCTGGAGTCCTAGCCTTAAGAACTGTCAAGTCATGCAAAGTGTTACCTCTGTACTTGAAAAAGGAGGGGAAGAGGAGCAGATGCTGGCTGAACTGCCTGCTGCATCATTCCTTTTTTTCTGCCCTTTCATTTTTAGGGGCTCCATCATGATTTAGATAACCTGTGACAGCTTCTCTTCTAATAATAATATAAGCACAGGAATTGAGTGAGACCTAGGGTGCATCTATTCCAGTATCTTGTCTCTGACAATATTCATTATAGTCTTTTTTGGGGGAAAGCGTGAGAGCTGTGCAGGAGGGAGATACGGAATAATGTGATTCCCTGTGTGGTCTCCTTTGGATCTATAATACTTAGAGACCTAACCCCTGAGGCACAGGGTTTAATATCCCTTCAGGTTTTTTTGCTGTCATTAATTATGACGTCGCTGGACGTAAAAGTGGACGTAAGAGCGGACGTGTTTGTTGTTTCTGTGGATTTTCTCCTCTTTCTGTCTCTTGAGACATGTGATCTTGCATCTTGTTTGTCTGAGCGAAGCAGGACGTGCTCCTTACAAACAAGTGAATTATAGGGGCATGAAGGGACACTGCAAAAGGACTAACATGCCCCTCCCTCATTATTCTTTATGTCTGATTATAAATAACCCAGGTTTTATGATGGAGCCCAGAAGAACTTGCAGAGCAAGTATTCGAACATTTTGTTGTGTCTTTTAGCTCTGTGGATTAGTTTGGCCAATTTCAATATATTTCCTTATCTCTCTAATGTAGGGGCTTTTATAGAACCCCTCAAAGGAACATTAATATGCTCCACACAGAGATTATTTTATGTGCAGAATGAAATCCCTTGCACCTCTACTGTTTCATCCATTGTTTTTAAAGCCCCAATATACACTGGTAATTTTGGAAAGCTCTTAAAAGAATAGGTGGGATTTGCTCATAAATCAGCTGTGCTTTGATCTGACTGTTTGCTCCCTTAAGGTGCTCTAAAAGGTGATAATATTTCAATATTTTTTATTTTCCCCAGCATCCCACTTTCATGAGTGACATACGTGTGTAAGAATCATCAGGTTTTATTAGGCTCAGATTTCTCTTCCAGTGTTTTCTTTCACCTTTTGATTAGCAATGCTTTGATATATCTGTGTTGAGGTTTTGGATGCACCCCATTACTGAACCATGTTCTCTCATAATGACTTACTTAAGTTCTCCGTGCTTAAATGTGTAAGTGGCAAATGTAGACTCTGTAATGAAATACAGAAAATGGTGCTGTAATGTTTGAGATGCTTCAATTTGGAGAACAGAGCAGACGGGGTATGGAATTTTGTTTTTATTTATTGTATTGCTCTTTGTGCTTGTTCCATGAGTCTGGTAACAATATACTGTATTGTGCCACCTTCATTTAGAAGAAGCTTTACTTCAGGAGTGTAATTACCCTTTCTTTAGCATTAGTTCATTCTCAGCACATGGGGAACTGTTCCCATATTTATTCTTTTGTCCTTGTTGGTACTTTCTTATGTGACATTCTCTCCATTCGTATGATCTCTGACCCTAGTGATGCACAAGTCGCTTCTGAGTCAAACTACAGATGAACCCTGTTCAGAACAGCTGCAAAAAATATTCTTTGCTTCAGGAACTATTTGATGCCATACTCCTTAGGGGAAGATATTTGTTTCCCAAAACAAGAAAAATATCTTGCTGTGAACAAAAGAGGTAAAATATTAAGCATGATTTTACCACTGTCAAAGAATAAAAATAATTAAATCTGGACATGAATGACTTCAGCAGAGCATAGATTATTTTTCAGGTTGGGTGTGCACTCTGCAATTCAAAACACAGTTGAATATTCAGACTTTTTTTTAATTCATAATTTCAAAATGCATCAAATATATTTTATTTTTTTTAAACCAAAAACCATACTTAGCAGTGTATTTTCTAAGGCTGTTGTTGGCTTCTAATGGTGAGTCAGTTTGTCCTTTATCAGAATAGCAACACATGGCTAAACTAACATAAACTCCTTCAACTGTCTTATGCACCTGGTTAGTCTGCTAGCATTTGTGTTGAATTGCAGAGAGGTGATAAGGATGCAGCAACCGTTTCATCCAGGTTTCCATTACAGAGTTGGATTTCAGCAACATCCCTCCTCGCCTGCACTATTCCCTTGTAACCTAAAAGTAAAAAAAATGTTTCAACTCTGGCTGGCTGGATCCTCGCTGACAAGGAGTATTCTTTCAGATAACCTCGGCAAAACCGAACAGGTTCTTTGGAGATATAAAGCCTCCACATTCGTTCTTTAATTGTTACTTTTCACATGTTATTTAATGCTTCTGTATCCCCTTCTTGCAGCCCATCCAGTTACTGAGTTATATCACGTACGAATCACAAACAGATGATGGGTCCTGCCATTCCAATGGCATCTTCCAGGTCTAGATGCAGACACAGTGCGAACATCCCCCCAGGGAACATAAGATGCTCCTGATTCATCACTGAGCTCCGGGATGCCATCTGCAGTTCCCAACACTCCTTGCCCTTTCAGGGCAGCCACACTTCCAGCATGGAAAGTTAATCATACGTGTCTCAAACTTTTCTTTCCAAAGTCAGTAATTCATTACTGCGGCCCACAGAGTTCAGCATTTTGGCTGAGAGCTGTTTTGATAAATTAGTTACGGACTTTATTCGGTAGTTTGAAAAGTAAGAAAGTTTTGTGCCAAATGGGGAGAAGATTTCAGTGCAGATACATGACAAGATGCATGAGGACCTAATGCAAATATGGATTATGCTTTCTTTGGCTGTCGAAATTGCCTTGAAATTGTGATTCTTCCTGATTTTTGATTGTTTTTAGAGGCTGCTGTGATGTGAAATTCACTTGATTAAATTTGACTGCAGCTTGCATGTTCTGAAAGTTTTATTATGAACCAACACTGCCTGGATGTGCAGACTGCCTATTGAGTTATCTGCTGTCTTCTCTCTGGCCGGTCCTAAGAGAGAAGTACTAGGTAGCCACGTCAATTTATTTACAGTGGTAGGGCATCATTTTAGCTACTTTCTGGGTTTGCTCCTAATTTCCCTCCCAATTCTGTTAATATTCACTTTCATTAATATGATACAAAACCAGCCAATCATCTCGGGGCCCTTTTTGTCATCTTAATGAAAATGAAACTATAACAGTGATACACTTCCAGTGCAAGGTGATTTGACTGCAGTAGGGGAGGCAATTACTATTGCATTAACATATCCACGTTACATTAATGACAGAGCGCCATGCTTGCTATCAGGAGGCTATGGTTTACTTTTGTCTTTTGCATGCAGAAAGGGATCATTAGAGTTCCATGAATAATGGAAATCAGAGAAGAAAAAAAACCTATTAGGGTATTTTATCTATCTTCCTGCCAATATAAAATTCCTTTTTTTCAGTATGTATTCTACAGTTGTGTTCTTTTTCCTGACAAAATGTCTGCGTTAAAATTCCTGAATAACTCTCTGTGGGAAATGTGATCCGAGTGCTGTTAGGATCAGTTGCAGGACTCCCACTGATTTCAGCAGCAGTTGAATCAGGACTGTAAAAACTTGACTGTGTCTTTGTAGGTAGCTTCTTCCAAGCAGGGTTTTAATCTATAAATCAGTAGATGTGCAGGGTCTCTCCATTCACGTACTGTAGCTATAGAGCATTTGCATGACAGCGGTAGTTGCTGGCTCTAGGCAGCTAGAAGGCAGATGGAATGCAAGTGATTACACCCATGTTGCCTATTGATAATTCATTATTCTTTCACCTTCAGAAAATATTTTCAGATCTGTTGTGGTAAAAAAGGCACCAGATATTTATTTTAAAATGTCTTTCTGCATGGGTTACAGGTTTATTCCACAGCTGCTGTTTTATTTTTTACTTATGAAAAGGGGGCATCATGGAGAGAAGAGGATCTGAGATGCAGACGCCCTTCCCGTGTGCCACTCCTCTGCTGGCAGCACCCAGAGGTTGTGAGAAAGTATCATAATTTCTGCAATATCCAGCGGAAAATTTTCTGAAAGCAGGATGATTCTTATTTTTCATCTATGTAACCTTTGGGGGAAAACGTGTGTTTTTGTCATTAGTCTTGCTCTTTGGACCCACTGATTTTACTTGCCGACGTGGGGCCTGTTTGCACAGCTTTGCTGATACCCTTCTGAAGTGCCTCTGTCGCTGTCCTCCGTATTTTGCATCATTTGCCAAGCGAGAGCTGTGCCACTCCTCATGTTTCCCTAGTGTGCAAATTCTGGTGCATGCCCATTTTCAGAATGTTTCAGGGGTCCTGAGAAGAGGCAGTGCTTCCTGCGCATTTGAAGGCAAAATCCCACATATAACTTAATTCTGCCCATGTTTCATGTTTCTAATTACATGATACTCTATACTTGCTAGGTCAGGACATAGAGAATGGTACAGAAAACGGCAACTTTCAGATAGCTCAATGAAGGCTGGAATGAGTAAGAGTGTTTTACACCAGAAAAACCTGTTAACTGCAGGGGACAACTTTGGGCTGTCCATCCTGCATGGAAAAAGCCATCTATGCGTGCTAAAGTATGCAAGAGCTGCAGCAGAGGTCTGTGATTTAGAGATTTGAATAACTCTTATTCTTGCCAATAGCTCTTATGTACAGGGATTATCCACCCTCTCAGATAAAAATATGGTTTATAAAATGTGGAATATAGGGAAGATCGGGTAACCTTGAGTAGTGCTAAAGCTCCTGAGACAGGGGACAATACATGGTTTCTTTGGTTGACTCTCCAACCCTCTCTTATTAGGGCTGTGCTCACTTTCAGGATTTTGCAAAGTCTGGTGTAGCAGCCTGACTGCAAATCAACCTAGGTAAAGAAAACGTCCTCTGACTTTGAAATTATTCTGTAGGCTGAGCGGTTTCTGGTTTTGCCATCCCAGGTGGCAGTTTTCTGCCCACAATGTGAACAGTTGGCATGGGGTGTGCTTGTGCGGGTAGTAATTTTTACTAAGGTGATAAATAATTGATAGATGCACAAACAGGATCTTTACGCCGTCAGATGTAAAACGTTATGGGCTATAATATTGCTCTTAGGCTTTTTGGCTGAGATCAAGTATAGTGTCAGCTTTGGTTTATGTATCTTCCAAAGCAGCCTCGCAACAGATTCAGAGGTTGTGAAAACATGATCTTGTGTTGTTTTTTTACTTTGTACTTTTTAATGATTTTATCAGAAAATATAGTTATTTAAGTAAGTATAGGAGTTTATCCTTCATATGCTAATAGATTGACATTTACAAACAAGAAACATACATGTCAGTAACCAGATCAGTAGCTGTAAAATAATTTCTATTTATCTCATCTACTAATATCACTCAAAGAAGGCCTCGGGCTTCCAGACAGCAATAACATAAATACCAATTTAAGAGGTCTAGTCAATAAAGTGCACTGCACACACACTCCAAATGTAATTAGTTACTCCGTTCTGTTCCCATTGCGTTACCTATGGATTACGTCTATGGATTAGGCCTTCCAGAAATGTTTCTCTCCTGCTGTTTTCCCCTCGCTATAAATCAGGGAGGTCAGGAGGTAGCTCCCACCTTTGGGTGGGAATTGTTTACCTACGAATGTACCTTCTCCATCGGTCACTGCCACCCCCAGTCTAGGCAATTTCCCCCAGGGAAATCTGAAAGGGATTTTAGTGCATGTTAGTACTTATCTGAGCACCCAGGGGAGGGATCTGGATATCCTATTAGGATAACATACAAAAATTGGAGTCATACCGAGATTACTTTGGAACTCTTACTCCGTTTAAAAAATGCAGGAACCAATTTCTAATTATGTTTTCTTGCATGTCAGAGCTACAGGTCTTCCGCCGTCCGACAGAGAGCGAGGCAGCGTGAGACTGCCTGCCTTTCTTTGTAGTCTGCAGACGGGGAATGTTAACCTCCTCCTTCTCCAGCACTTTCAAACTTGAGGCTAATTATCAACAGGGGTCCGTGTTGCATTTCTTTCTAAAGCAGATTTCAAGGCCATGAAATCCAACATAATAAGTAGCCGAACCTTAAAAGAGGGGGAAAAAATAGGTGGAAAGAATCTGTAGCATAAGTTTGATTTAGCAGAAATAGGTCTTTCAAGTTTTGTTTGCTTACCTTAGCAGACACACATGAGCCAAAAATACACAGCGGCCTGCAAAAATAATGAGCTGGAAAACAATACGCCATTGAGGGGAGTGAATAGTTAGAACGGGAATGAAAAAGTCTCCCTTTTCTGCGCTTGTATACTGTGGTATACTGGTATACTGTGTAAGTTTAATCTTTGGAACTGGAAAACTGTGAAACTTATGTTGGTGTACTAGCCCAAACCTTGTAGGCCATATTAACTCATTTTCAAGTAAATGTAGTTGCAGAAACTTTGACAAACCATATCCTGTTGAGACCTGCAGTTGCATTAGAATGGAAATATTTTGTTAAATTGGTTGAATTTGCCATTATTTAATTTAAGAGAAATCTGGGGAAAGATGTCTGAATATCTCATTTCAAAGTTTTTGGAACAGAATGTCTTGATTTTTAATTTGCAATCATACTTTCATTTAGAATAATTTTCTATTTTTATGAAAGTGGATGACTCAAATATGGAGCATTTTACTGATTGTATGAAACACTTTTCTGCAGAATTCTCCTGCACTGAAAATTTCAAAATAGGGAAGATTTGCTCTTAACTGGGATGAAGCTGAATGTCAAAATTTTAAAATTTATCGGTATATCAGAATATGGATCTTTTGAAGAACTCAGTTTGTAATGTAAAAAAAAAAGTATATGGTAAATATACCTCACTGTGTTGTTAGTCACCATCAGGTAGAATTTTAACAGAATAAAAACATTTAGAAGGTATGATTTATTTCACCATAGATCACAGGAATGGGTAGGTGCCAGGGCGTTCTGGATGGACCAAGGAACAGCTAAGGCTGCGTACCCTGCAGAGCCGTGCCTGCGCGCTTGTACTGAAGGTGCCATAAACCCAAGGAAATTAGATGTAGAAGTAACACACGAAATCATCTGCTGTGCCGCTTGCTCATTCTGTCTGCTATCATACCCTGAGCTTTGTCCACCCTCTCTTTCAATGCCTGAAGCTTGAAGACTTCCAGTTGATTTTTTTTAGACTGTTTCTTAAACCAAATGGTACGCAACTGAGCAATTAGTCCTGGCATTATTGAAATGCCTCTGATTGCTTGCTTTCATTTTTCCTACTTGTCACCCTAAATATTAGGATAGTTTACAGGCTGGTTTGCAAAACATTATGAGAGACTGTAAGATGATAATTTTATAATTGGTATGAAGCACCTCATGATTCTGCCTAGAGAGAAGATACTTAGGAGGGGATCTACGATGGATGGTATAATTCTAGATGGTGAAAATAGCTTCCAAAGAGTCGAAAAATAATGTGGAAACGTTGGACTTTTACAGGGAATGATTTCTGATCCAGACCAGTGCTCCAGCAGTAACTCCACAATGCATGAGTAATATGTTTCCATCTTCAGCTGTTCTTTATACATTTCTTCTGTGAAGCATTGGAGCCCCCAAATCCAGGAGGCCTTTGCATGGCTGGCCCACTCTACCTAAAGCTACGTGAAGGCTCTTGTATTTTATTTTCCTTTAAGTGCAGCTTTTCCCCTGTATGACCTTCCTAGAGATCCTTCCATTCCAGTAGGTTTTAAAAAGTTAATCAGTGCCTTGTGCAGCTCTCAGTGGTAGAAAGTGCTGTAACACAGGCTATTTGTTCCTAAATCTACACTTGATGTAAGAAGCAGCAAGCAATATATATCCTCATACATACACACACACACATACTCACACCTTCTTTGGCTGACCTGGTTATTCCTGTGTTCCCATTAGCCTGCTGGGCTTTCAGTTTAACCAGCTGCATGCACTAAATAATAGAAACATTTAATGTTTTGCCGCTTGAATGGTCCCCAACAACAGTTTGGAACAATCTCGTCCCAGCGGATTGTGATTGCGGAGCGGCTGGATGACAGCCTTGCTTCCTTCCAGCCATTTGCAGGGCTTGGCGCTGCCGTGACTGCAGTGAGGTGGAAGCGAGGGAGAGAACATGTGCTATTTTCTGAACACACTCAGTGCAAACAGGAGCAGGGTGTGTATGTGTGTGTGCCTGCGTGTTTACACTTCATGCAAATTCAGATGTTCCTATAGCAGCACAAACCTCTTGCTGCTGCTGGAGAAGCCCTCAGAAGTTGTTTTCCTCTGTTGTTAAATTTAATTTCAATGTTTTACTATGTCACAGAATGTGTTCTCTGCCTTCCTGCCGGGGAAGACCTTCCTGTGCAGTGCTCACTGGCTGCAGGCATCCCAGGGTGAAAGCAGAGCTACAAATCAGCCGTGTGTCTTCTGACAGATTTTATGAAGGGAGTGCAAGTCTCGGTCCCTCCATCCCCCTCTCTCTCCTTCCCCTCTCCTAGGACAATGCACTTTCTTTGTAAACGGAGATCCTTTCCCTTCATTTATCCCTCAGCCTGAAGGCCCACATGGTCAAGTTCTTAAAAAAAATGAAATACCCAACCAAAGGACTTTGCAAACCACCTGTGAATACCCTTCTCCTGCCAGCAGGATTGGTGCGGCAGGAGGCTGCCAGCAGGCTGGTGCTTGCGCTGGGTCCTGCCTGTGGTCAGTACAGGGAGCTGAATCCTGGAGAGTCCAGCCATTGCAGACAAGCTTTTTTTAATGCAGCCCTTCTCCAACAGAGCCAGCCTCCTGGAAACTAATTCAGGGTAACTCAGGTGTGCTGAAGGGCCCTGCAGAGCAGGAGGTGCCTCTGTAATCTGGTGACCTGCTGAGACCCTCTAACACCGGGACTTAGCTGGAAAGGGGTTAGCAACCCTGCAGAGGGGTTGGTGGCCTCAGCTTACCTCAGGAAGGCTTGGAGCTGCCGCTTTCTGTGGGACGGGTCATGCAGTTTCACAGATTTGGAGAGGCTGCAGGAGGCAGAACCGGTGAATCCCCGCACGTGAAAGAGCACGTCCCGCAGAGGGGCGCGGAGGCAGGATGCTCCCACATAACTCTCAGTACAAAGTGCTGGCGCCAAATGAATCTGACTGCTGACCTGTGTCAGCTGAGACCGACGGGTGAAATACCCCAACTCAGCTGGCGCTCCCTCCAAATGAAGTGTTTTCTTCTCTTTGTCCAGACAGAACATTGGAAAATGTCAGCTTTGTTTTTTGATGAAAATTCATTGTCTGCCAGCTTTCCTGAAAGCCATTGGTAATGCCTAGCGCCAGCCTGCATCAACAGGAGTCCTAAAATACAGCTAGTGGCAAAGAGAAGTGGTAAAAATATAGGCTGCTCTCTTCTTGGAGGTGCTATTACTCTTCCTGCCCCCCTGTGGGTGCCTTGTGTGAGTGTGGCAACTTCTATTGATAAAGAACGCTGTTTCTCCCAAAAGAAGAGGAATTTATTGGTTTTGCTACATGGAGAACCTGTCATCTGACAAGTATTTCCCTATCCCAACCTCTGTTCTCCTTTTCTGTACATAAATGTAGTGCTTGCGCCCTTTCAAATGCCCTGGCTTTTCTGAAGAACCCGGTGTTGTATACATCAAATTGGCCCATGCATTTTTAATGCAGTCTTATTGACTGGATTCGGGAAACATAAGGATAAAACAAATCGCTATACTACGAAGGAAAAAGCCATTTGGCCAAGTGCATCTGCTCACCTTTGATTTATTTCAGCAACTTTCTCCTATATTTTCAGTCTATTCCCTCCCCTTAAAAATAATCTATTAGTCTTCTAATATTTTGGCATTTGCATTTGCAGTCTGTTTCTCAGCCTATTCCATATTCACATTCCTTTGATATATACATATGAAATAATGACCCAGAGCTGAAACACTAGCTAAACCTGATTTCTGATATAATCCCCGTGGTATTTAATTTTACTTTCTTAGGTATCTAAAATGATGGCTTGTGTGATTGGTATCTAATTGTATAGTAGTGTATCTTCGAGGAGTTAAACATTGTGTTCAAGCTGGGAGCATGAAACCTAGCTGAACAAAGCCCCTCCAGATAAATAAGCTGTGTGCTGTTTGCTCAGTGCAGTGTGGATAACCTGAGCCTTGCAAATGCTGCCTTGGATAAATGCTGCTGAGGGAATGTAGAAATCCACGTTTCAAAACCTTGGCTGCCTCCTGAAGCCATCCAGGCTGTTCCTTGAGCCACCAGCTTTGGATGTGCAACCTTTCGTGTGGGCTGTGGGACGTGCTGGGAAAAAGGAAATTTCGAAAAGGGGTTTTGTGTGTGTGTGTCATTTGGGAAGAGGACTTGCTTTTTCAACAAATAAGTACTAGTCTCCTCTACTGTCTTCAAGTAGGGCGTACGTTAGGATGTGATGGAGTATGGTCCTGAGAGCAGCAGCATGAAGGGGCTTCTGGATGAGCTTAAACTTCTGAGATGCCTTTTGAGACGTGGACTGTTGTGTTAGCTTTCCATGCGTTGCTGTTATGTACTGCATAGCCAGTCCACGTCTTCCAGAAGCAGAGATATTCTTTGGTAGAGAAGGAAATGATTTTATACAAGTCAAAGCACACTGACAGCAGTTAGATCGTGGTCTTTTCAGTCCCATCCCAATGCACTGTCCCTTGACCAAACAAAACCAAGCATCATGTCTATCTCCTCTCTAAAATACACAGTCTTGTGCTTTTCTGTATTGTGCTGCTGCTATGAGTCTGTGAGGCTTGTGCTCCCCATATAGATATAAATTGCTATCAGCAGCATAATAAAGAGTGATAGACACAGGTGTGTCAGCCCTTCTCATGCTGTGAGCTTTTATGTTGGTTGTTTAAATCCACCAACAATATTACTGCAACTTCACAAGATATTGGTGCTTTTTAGTCTAATGGGAATGATACGGCTTGTTTTCAGCTGCCTTCAGGAGCAAATACCAGTGCTGTGGGATTTGAAAATAGACTCTCAGCATCACAAGGATGGTGCTGACCTGGGGACTTGGAGTGGGTCCTTCAAGAGGAGCAGTCCGGCAGGCTAGAGCACTGGTGCGGGACTGTCAGTGAAAGTAACCTAAAACTCATTGTAGAGGCTGGGTGTCATCATGCTTTTGCAGTTTACAGCCATTTATTAGTGTGGGAAGGGATAGCTTGTGGAAAAAAACATAAAAAATTCAGTGGAATGTAAATTCTTCTGCACTGGCATGCATTTTCCCTAAAGCATCTTTTAACCAAATGGGCTGTGAGGTTCCCTTTGTCTCAGGTGGTATTTTAGCCATTCTGAGTTTGTGATGGATGTATAATTCTGTGACATGTCCTTAAAGAAACATATTGTGTCTGTGTTCAGCATTGACCCAAAGCCAAAAGTGAGAAAGGTTTTTGTAGATTTTGTATCTAGTAACTTCAGGAAATAATGCTCTTTAAAATATTTCTTTTAATAAGCTTAAGTGGAGAAAAGTGAAAAACATCATTCATACTTTGATGTCCTAAAGTATGAAATCTGAATAGCTTACTAGCAAATAAATTCTATCCCTTGACCATGGAAAGAGGCAAGATTTAGGAACATCTTAAGATCAAATAAAATAGGGTCAGCTTTGTGATGTAGTGGCTGTGCAATTCATTGGCGTATGGGAGTCACGAGTTCAAGCTCTGAGGTCAGTATTTCTCTTACAAGCTGACATTCCCACAGAGGGCTGCAGGGCTAATATTTTAAACACAGCCCTTAAGAAAGGCTCTGGACTAGCTGCATGGGGAGGCCAGTGGTTAGAAAACTTCCCTAGGACGTGGGACACCTTGGTTTGAACCCATTAAACTACAGCTTTCTCTGAGATTTTGACTAAGGTACTTCTGTAAAACAGAAATAAAAGCACTTTTGTGTCTCAGTAAGGTGTTTTGAGCATTAAAGACACCCCAGACCAGAGTTTAAAAGGAGTTTGGATGCCTGAAGATTCAGTTAAGCAATTTGGAAAATCACTCAAGGTTCCCAGGTGCCTAACTTGTTGGCTTTGCTGAGTGTTTCACAAGGTGCTCAGCTAGTATTAACTGATACACCCAGATAAATGAACCTGGAGAGATTTTAACTTCATGGCGTGATTTTTAGAGGTAGCTTTAAAGACTCTTCATCTGCCGTGGGAAATGTAACATTTGGAAAACAGCTGTAAAACATGGGTAGACCCCTACTGCAGTTTATTAGTATTCATTATGCAAATCCATGTGGAAAAAGAGCTCTGAAGATACCTGCTTGGGAATCTAAATACTGACAAGCTTGCCACAGACTGCAGGAAATTGGACATACAAAATCTCTGGCCTGACCTTTGAATAACCCTGATACTGAAATATTCAGTTTGTTGTACACAGTCTGCTTTAATTCATGTTAGAAGAAAAATGGTGTACCCCAGAGCAAAGAACCTGGCCAGGTGTGAAGGGCTGCAGCTGATGGGTGTCATCACCTCTGTAGCTGAACTCCAAAAGTCTGTAATTGCACGTGAACTTCAACATCTTCTTTCTGAAATCAACTGATCGAGAAGTTGGCTGTGAAGCATTTGAGATTATGTATGTTTGTATGTATCTAACAGGAAGCTTTTTATGAGTCAGACAGAACTGAGATGGTATCAAGGATGCTCTAAGCTTTATGGATGTGGATGATTTGGCCACAGCTTTATGATGATTCTACTACTAATATATGTACTACCTTATGCTGAGAAAATGTATTAATCTTTTACCAGCATGAATATGTTAACATTCATGGTGCATTGTGATTGTCTTTGGCTTGTTTAGGAGGGTGTAAAGGAGCCTTATTTTGGTAACTGTGTTTTGATAGACTCTTAATACCTTGCTGGTTATTGACTATAGGCAATAACGTAGCCTTCATTTATACCTGAGTTCCTCAAAGTCTTGCCTGCCCTCCTTCTTCAAAAATACTTGGAGGAAGACAGTACAGCTCTCTTGTTGGGGAGG
The DNA here is from genome assembly GCF_000699145.1 of Aptenodytes forsteri. Lineage (NCBI taxonomy): Eukaryota > Metazoa > Chordata > Aves > Sphenisciformes > Spheniscidae > Aptenodytes > Aptenodytes forsteri. The sequence continues at coordinate 11,093,774 of NW_008796165.1, read as the reverse complement.
AAGGAGGTGGATTCAACCCATAACTGAATGCCTCACCTACCCAAGACACTTAAGGTAGGAGTATGGTTGGCCAAATTTCACCTACAGTTTATGAAGAGGAATAGACCCCCCCAGGGATTCGGTGGATGGATCATTGCTCTTTCTGCTTTGAGTGAGGACAACTGAGCTCCCACCTTTCGGGCCTCATTCAAGTGCATTAGGTCAGGAGGCATGAACCCAGGCCACAGATGTGGAGGGAACGATTGCTTTTTGACTTTGCGTCAGGAGGCCCACCTGTGCTTCCTTGATTGACTTAGCTGGGGTGGCTGCAGCAGTAACAGCATGGTACATCAGGCTTTGCCACAGGCCGTAAAGGCATTTCCAGCATCCCTGGATGCATTTTTATGTACCTTAATAAGCCCATGTACCTGCTTTTTTATTGCTGCAGGGTTCTGCTGTTAGAGCAATGCTTTACTTGTGCTTTTATGCATCGCCCATTATTCTGCTTTTGAAGTATTTCTATGAAGAGACAAATCTACAGACGTGTGCAGAACACAGCATTGAACCTCTCCCCCAAGTTCTTGGGTGAGAACCTAGGCAGTGGACCATCCCTCTCCTTACTCACACATGAATTATATTATTGTTCTTCTTTAATTCATAAAAAATGGATGCAGAGAAGATAAGTGACTTACCTGGTTCCCATCTCAAGCTGGATAAGAACTTGCTGGCCTGTTCAATAACCTGTAGCCATCCCTCATCAGAGCCTATAGAGTACAGAAATATTAATGCGTCCTCTTTTTTTTATGGCTTTAATTGTTGTGTGCACTGGGTACGACGATAAGTGGATATCTTTCTCTTAAGCAGCTAATTAATGTTTGGAATGTAGTCTTTTGTTTATTGTAGAGTTTTGCATGAAACTATTCTCAGCTGTAATGCAGTTCATGAAATATGTACTATAGATTCAAAATGTTAGAGACAAAAAGATGAGGTGCTGCTAAGGGCCATCAATGCATGCTCACTTCTTTTGGTCCTACATACATCCAAAAAATGAAGTGAAACTCATTGCTGGAGGACTGATTGCAGCTGAAGTACCTTGTTTAATCTCACACGTTCAGGATGCCTTGTGAGCCAGGAAGGCTATCAAGATACAGTTTTAATTAACATTTGCTTTTTAGATAATGTGCACAGTTTATTTTGGCAAGAGTTCATTGAATATGAAATTTCCATAATTAAGATACTTAAACCTGCAATATTTTGTTTTCTGCAGTATTTTTTCCAAAATGGCATAAATTCTGCAGCGTTTATTACCCAGTAGGCAACTACTACAAGAAAGAGCAATTTCTCCCCCTGCTTTTTTTAATCTGCTTTTAACCTCTTGGTTTTGGTGCCTTGTTAGGCAGCATCTTCTTTTCACAAATGTGTTTGAGCAATCACAGAATAAAAATAAAGGAGAGAAGGTATAAATATAAGTACCTATTCCTAAATAATTAAATACAAATCTTCTATTAATTTATTTTAATTGCACATATGAATGAACTCATCACTATATCATCTGAACACCCCACAAAACTATGTAAATCAGTGAGTCATCACAGATATGTTATTTCTCTTCTGTCTTCAGAAGGAGCCAGACTCCTAAAACAATACGTTTTACATATTTAGAGGCCTGCTGTTGTAAAAGGAACAAACAAAATAGTATGAGAAACCTTCCATGGCATAGATGGTGAGCTGAAAGAATTAATCATTCTTGGATGTTCCCCTTATTTTTAATGGTGCCTGAAAAGGAATTTGCTGAAAAAACTTAGTTGTGCTTTATATTTTTGTGTGATGGATTCTTAAGATGAGGCTAGAAAGCTCTAAAACCAAACAGAAATGGTTAATGAACAATGAGACCTCATATCTTAGCTCTGTATAATGTCAACAGATTTTCACAAGAAACAACGTTGTTAAACAATGTCAAATTAAAAGGGAGAAAACTGCTTCTGTTCTCGTTGTGTTGGGAGGGGTTAGGAAAGAAGAGAAGGGTAAAATTGCTGTTCAGAGTGATTGCTGGAAAAAAATTAGATTCTTAGAGCACTCGATGTCATTGGTAGGGGAAGAAACATGCAGATCCATTGTGGCACTGTGACTTTATTATTTATTGAGGTCCTCCAGATGAGCTCAGGAGGAGTGTAAAATTGAAGAACAAATTAAGGGTAAAAGGTTATTTGTGTTCTGGCTAAATCCTCTTTCTTTTGGATATTGTCAGTAATTCAGTTCTTAGCTACAAAGTAGCCCACCCTGAGAAACCACCAGGAATCCAGTGCATGAGGTTTGAGGGGTCCCTCCTCCTCCCTGCCTGCTTGGCGCGTGTGTGTTGATGTAAGGGTTTACAGACCGGGAGGAGAACAACTCGCTCCTAAGAATACAGATTTTTCTGAACTGCTCAGGTTATTTATCTGTTGTCCAAAGGGTAACTGTGAGGAGAGTGGAAACCATGCCAGCCTCCCTGCACGCACTATGAAAGCAATAGCTTAAATCTAAACTGCCAGGTAGCCTCTGCTTCCCCTGGGCTGTGAAATAGCTCTAGGTCCTGGTCCCTGGAAGGAATTCATCTGCACCCAATGTCTGCACCCAAAATTTAGCATGGATATGACATTTTTTCACAGCTTAGCCCTTACATTTAGCTGTTAGGGTCAGTCCAGTGGTACCCATCAGAGTGGCCCTGGCAGATCGTTAGCTTCTGCCGAAATATCTGGGGGTCCTGGACCACATTACGGCTTGGGGGAAGGTCCGTGTGGGACCTCAGTTCTCACCTGCTGAGCTGGGCTGAGCTGTTCCTGGCTGCAGACGAGAATAACCCCTGCAATAAAACACAAGTTTGGTCAGCAGAGGCGCTGGCTGGAGGAATGCTGCATTGATTGCATCCTCAGTATCTCAGAGGGCATAAATGATAATTAGCATCAGCGATTGCTAGAGGGGAGGATGGCGCCTATTGGACTCGGAGGGGTGTAGCTTGCCCTTTCTAAGCAATAAATCTATATTGGTTAAACTGCCTGTGTCGGAGTCTTTGTGGAATCAAAAACAGTGTCTGCAAATTTGTGTGAAGTTAATAGTCTCCGTTAGCACATCATCACAGAGATGGGTGACCCTGCTCGAGCAGATATTCTAGATATTAAAACAACGTTGAGAAGCTGGAATTGCGTCCTTTGAGCAAGGAGGGGAGGAGATGAAGAACAGGCCTTACCGACGGATGCAAAGCACTGCAGGGAACTGGCAGAAGAGAGGCTGTGAGTTCATTCAAACTAATGTCAATGTTTGCATGAGGGTCCACAAATGGAAATCTAAGCTGCTCACCAAAAGAATATGGGAATTATTTCTCTACTGTCAGAATGACAGCTAACAAGACTGTAACCAGCCAGAGAATATACGTGTCTTTAAATGACCATAATGTATTATCCTCAGAAAATAATGTAGTCTCTTCACAGCTTCCGTATCCCTAAAGTATGTGCTAGTCATTCGCTGTTACGATGTACATAACCGTCCTTTCATTTTGAGGTCTCTTCTTCGTTCATTTTCTTCATTGTACATTAGAGAAGATGTAAAACTACACGCTGTTTTAATCCAAACAAAAATTGCTATTAAAAAGAAAAGAAAATCTATCATTTTATATGCTGCTTAGGAAAACCGTTAGTACAAATTCTTGATGCCTTGGCCAGGTACTTCTGTAATTCTGGCCTTTGCGCTCCTGCTTCACCCATATCTTCACATTCTCCCTCAGTTCTTTTTAGTCTGTATTAAATATGTTTACATTTAATTTCATTACAGGCTCTTAACTAGTTTGCTGGGGCTTTCCACACTGCGTGAAAAAGAGCTAGGTGTGCCATACGCTGCATCCCATTTATCCATCTAAAAGTGGGTGGACTGGGCAGGCAAGACTCAGGGGAAGGAGAAGGTGGATCGGTTATAAGCTAATGGGTTAATAATGACCGCGGACTGTGCTATGTCTCTATCAAAGTTCAGTGCCTTTGTAGATACAGCTGGGAAATTGTACAAGATGGGTTTGCTCAACCACAAACACAGTCGTACAATAGAGGCGAAAATGAAAACCAGAGATAAAAGAAGCAATATATTCGCTTCACAGAAAGCTGCAATACAAAGGTTTCAGGAAACCATATTTTGAAGAATTAAGAAAGTTTTAGGAGGTAAAGTGGGATGGCTGGAAGGGATATATGGAACAATCAGCGATTGCTGTGCCTTAAAGAGGGACTTCTCAGAGACTGAGGCTATCAGTGTATGTCGAAACAGCCAAAGTAGTGAAAGAGGAATACAGCGCTGAGTTAAATGCGAAAGGACAAAGATAAGCTGGACTTAGACTCAGCAAAAAGAAGAAAAAGAAGCTCCCTTAGAAATAATCCATAAAGGAGAAGGAAGTTCAAGAAGGAGAACAGGAATGAAGAGAAGGGTCTATTTAAATAGTAATTCAAATGGCTAAGGTGCTAAAATAATTTTTAAACATTTCTGTAGCGAAGAGAAAGATTAGTTTCTGGCTCCAGGGAATTAGTATCGATAGCCATTTGTTTTTGATAGGGCAATATTTTGTGAATATTTGTGAAGTTGTGAAGGGGTATTAATGTGTGTGTATATATGTATATATAAATGTATATTATCTCTGGCATCCAAGAATATACTAGGAGGGCTACAGGCAATAAATGTGGATGTAAGTGATGAAGGGTGGGGAGGAGCATGGTGAGAGCCCTTGAACCTTTGCAGCTCAGGAGGGCCAGATGCTGCGGAGTTACAGGGCCCAAGGAGTTAAACTGGTGACTCTGCAGCAGAGCAGCAGTGGAAGAGCTGACGGGCTTGTCTAACATTTAGAGGTGCAATGTTACAAGCCTTGATCTAATTAGCACCTTCTGAAGCAGTAGCCAGGGCAAGCCAATGGGATGTCTGTGTGTCTATAGTAATCGAGAGAGTCTAGGGGGCAGCTAAAAGTGTGACAATATGTCTAAGTTGGCATTAAGTGGGATTTTCAACTGAAGGATGTAAGACAACACCCTTGGGTTGGGTACTTGGGCCGGCAGGACACGTGCCTACGGCAGCCCTATATCCTCGACTGACTGCGCTTGCTCTTTTTTTCCCTCTTGTTTCTTCATTAATGTAAAAAGAAATCCTTTTCTCCCATTTGAAACAAAAATTTAAAGATAAACACAGTTATGTTGGTCTTCTGCAGAGGAATGAACTTCACCTGCAGGGATTTAATTAGCAGTCACTGTGTAAACAAAACGGGCAAATTATAGTAAAGTGGAGCTGATAAAATTGGACGAATCATGGATTACCTGGTGAAAAGCTAATAGACTATCAGTTTGAAAACAGTATGTAAAGTAATTCTGGCAGTTCCATTTGAAAAATATCTTCTATCGTCAGTAAAATAAATGGAGCTAAAATCACTGGTGTTAGAAGGCTAATGAAACTAAGTGCAATAAAGAATACAAGTTTATAAAGAGTAAACCCCACTAAGAAAGCGCACTGTGGTTTAAAACAGAATCACCGCCTCTTTTGGCAGCAGATAATGCAATTAATGTCATAAATTTGGATTTTTCCAAAGCATTTGATACTGCATTTCAAGAAATCTATTTGACAAATTAGTTTAGTGAGGCTTGCGATGTGAAGCATGGCCAAGAGACTGTGCAACAGAAGCTGAATGATGGATAGCCAAGTAGTGCAGTCAGGAGAGGTACCTAATGGGGTTTTCTGGGAAAGGTGTTAGGTCCGGTTTTATTTAACCTCTTCATTAATGAGCTGGGAGAGGGAGTGAGTGTGCAAATTAATGATCTCAGTTTGAGAAGATTTGCCGATAAAAAAGAAGAGAGAAATAAGGAACATGGGCAAAAAGATAACAAAATGCCTTCACCTTGAAAATACGAATGCAGGTGTATACATAGCTTAGGACAGCTAGTTGGAAATGCACAGCTGGCACTGAAATAATAGACAGAGAGGGCAATAGAAGGAAACAAATTAGACGTAAGTTTGCAATCAAGTGTGCCAATATGAAAAATAAATATAAATTTGGGATGTATTTGGCAGCATTTCATCATAGTGCAGAGGATGTGACAGTATGAATCACATCTCTTAGGACATTGGATAGTAAGATGGGAGGAAGTATTAAAATGTACACTATGAAAAATAATCTTATATTGGCAGGTGGATGGTCAAAATGACATACCGGTCTTTTACCTATACTCTCTATTTCTCTAAAGTCGAGAAACAAATAGTTTTAGCCTGGATTTGTCATGCCATAAAGCTACATGAAATGCAAACCGGGAGATAAATCACACAGGTGACAAAAGGGATGAGAAGGAAGAGGAAGAAGTGCAAAGCCTGATGCAGTTTCCAGCTCTCGTGACTGAATTTTTCTCTTCGTAGAGAGTTTATTCATATGTGATCTTCACTTTCTGCGGTGCTTCCCAGCTGATGGGCACTGTGATGTGACATCTGAAGGATTTGGGAATATGGAAGAAATAAAAAAAAAAACCAACAGGGGAAAACCCACTTAAATTTAAGAAAAAATAGAGATCAAATGCAGCCTAACAATATTATTTTGGGGTTATTTCAATCAGGTTACAAAACCTCTTTGTATGATTGCAGAGGGTGCAGGATTTTCTGTGAAACAGGTGCCTCATTAAGTTAGGCTTATGTTAGGGAAGGCTTGAGAACAAGTTTTTTTGGAGAGGGTAGGGATAAATTGAAACAACAGTTCTGGGCAATTGTTAGTTCAGAGCGACCATCAAAGCCCTGAAAATGTTATTTTTAGTTGCAGATGGCTGGAGAGAGAACTGAGCGAGCTCCTCTTGTTCTCTGCTGAGGGGCCGGGTGCTAATGAACACACCGGTTTTGCAGGATGGAGAAACAACAGCTCACACTCACCGTGCTTTGTACTTCCACAGCTCTTTTCATCAGCAGGTTGCGAGAATTTATCCAGATACTTCGTTAAGTGGAATGATCTGTTGAGCAGTGAGAGAGCTTGCAGTTCAGGTATAGTCTTTGAAAAGAACACAAACAAACCAACAAAAATGAATCCCACTGTAGGTTTTCTGACCACAGGGGTGAAGACTAACAAATTCAACCTGGGTTTTCTCTGGGAAGATACATAATTGTTCTCAGAGAGTTGCTGTAATTTAAGGTTACCCATATTTTCTTTTAGGATAAGTTACTCAAATTCATATATAAACTATCCTTACTGCTTTTAGTCTGACGCATGCAGCTTAGACCTGGTTTTGAGAATGCATTTATTATTTCTATGAATTTGGCAAACAACATGGGTCTGCTTTGGTCTGTAAGTGCTGGTGAATTGTTCCCTCTTCGTAATTTATGATGTGCAAATTGCTCCTGTTCCCTCCTTGGAGGACTGGAGTTTTCCTGAGTTTGAGTGGCTTTTTGGAGGCAGGGTGTGTAGCATGCAGTAATTTCCAAGCAATTTGAGGCATTTCTCACTGACCCAGGCTTGTCACAAGTGTACTTTGCAGGTTTTGTTTGCTATTCATCTGTGCTAGTCTCCACCATGTCTTAGGCATTTTCCCATAAAAAGGAAAGCGTTAAATTCATGTCATAGTTACAGGAAAAGTTTATGCTGGTGGAAGGTAGAGCTGACGATGGTTAGGGCTGGTCCCACACTCCCCTTGCAGTAACTCCTGCCTCCATTCTGCTACTGCCACTTTTTCCTGGGGGGCAGCAGCCACCCCGGCTGTCCGTGGGGGACAGCATCCGTGGCACTGCTGCATCTTCAGACTCACACCTCCGTTGTGCTCCTCTCTGACCCGCACCATGGGGTGTCCCTAAGGAAGTGGAATCAATAGTAGGGTGCATTCTGGTAGGACCTTCTTCATCAGCTATCTACCATCACGGTTCTCCTAGTGTCACTGTTTTCTTACAGAGCAGAAGTCCTTTCAAAATGTGACGGAAGGAAACTGTGATGGCACAGATAACATTTTGGAATACCTCTTTGGAAGAGGACAATGTGAAGTCATGGGAGCATATATGATACTTGCTTTCTCTGCATTATTTTTATGGCTGCTATGGGGAAATTTGCAGAACGCGCTGTTTCCCAGTGTATGGCTGTGTAACTGATTGGTAAGGGAGAGTGCTGAGATGCATTTTCTCTATCTTGTGTTTGATCTTTTTTCTTTTCAAGTCCAACCTGCTACTGCATTCACTTACCATAATCTAGTATCATGTACTCATTCACATATGCTGGTTTTGTCCTGCCATTTATATACCTGCAACCCTCTGTATGGGCATCATTAATGTATGAATGCAGAACCAACCCTTATATGATGCATCATGATTAGGTTCAAGTGTACAGTGTGTGATAAACCTGCTGTATCCAGGAGATACGTTAGAGAACTCTTTGTTGCACATGAATCACCTACCTGATCGACTGATGCAAAATATTTTTTCTGTTAAAGAACAGGAATGAAACAGTGCCCTTTTCCGTAAATAATATTCCGTTTTGTACATGCATGCTACTGAGCAGGAAACCAAAGGAAATATTTATGAGTGATAGTAATAGTTAATTTTTTTAAAAGCAGTATGAACCCATGTGCTCCAGGTCACACGGCAAGCCTCAATTGACATAAAATCAGAAGAATCACTCTTTTATGGACAAGATATTCCATAAAAAGTCAGGGTTTTTGTGCATCCTCCAGAGTGTCCGATCCTGTCTGCTTACGGATGGGCTGCTGTCTCATTGTGGCAAGGCAACTCCCGTCTCCTGAATATGTAGTTGCCTCACTATGCACTTGCATTCCTATTTAGTAAAGGTCATAAAGTGTTGGTATTTTGTTTTGGATGGTCTATTGCATCTGCCGTTCAACTGAGCGCATTGTGTCTTGGGGACAAGAAGTGGCTCCTCTGTTCAAACCAGTGTCACACGGGCAAGCCCAAGCTGTCCTGCTGCTGAGCTGCCCAGAGACCTACATGTGATTTGCCTATTCGTGATGGGAAATCATGGATGCCCTGGCCCGGGGAGCTGTGATCCTTTTGCAGTTGGATACGCTTTGTATTACTAAACTGAAGATTGTGTAAAATCAATTGGGAGGGGAAAAAAAAAATCAATGCCTGGTTTTTCAGGAAGAAAAGGCAAGATAGCCACACAATTAAGCACTGGAACACATTTTCCACACTCTTCTTGTCATGTTCTCCTGATTCTGTGTCTTGGCTGTTCATCAGAAATAATTAAACTCTCTCCCATGGGCGACAATTACTTGCTTAAAATATTTGAGTAAAAAGAATGCATTTATAATTACCTACCCTTTTTGAAGGTGAAAATTGAGATTATCTTTTGATGAAATAAAGGTATGTGAGGAGACTTCTCGACTACCAGAGCATTGCACCCTATGGCGGTATGAGCGGTGTTCATCGTCACATGTGATGCACTCGACGGCATGTCTCCAGCCCTCCGGTACATGTTAGCTCTGAAGAACCCGTGGAAAGGTTTTGATTTCAGAGTTAGGCCCATGTGTAAGTCCCTGCCCATTCAGTAAGAGATGTTTATTCTGGCAAATCTGCATATGGACTTGACATTTTTAAGCAGCAGGAATGAAGCAGGAAACATATCCAATTTGTACCTATCAAATATCACCCTTTTATTTAGTCATACTGCGTCTTCCCTTTTCATGCTAAGAGTTGTCTTTGTTCCTTTTGACTTTTACTCCCAAGGGAGTTTGAGCTTTGAAAGTGTTTCATGTTTCAGAGCAGCCTTTTTTCCCCCTCAGATTTGTTTACTGAACCATCCTTGGTAAGACCTTTTAGTGAATGTGATAGGAAGGTTATTAAAAATAAAATATTCATCAGGAAATCAGCCATAAACATGGGGGCTGGTTAAAATTCAATTCCTAATTCCTTCAACCTTGACATCATTTTGCTTTTTGCTTAATATCTCTGTGTACAAATTTCTGAGCTAATTTATTTTATCAACTTATGCTTATTTCAGTTGCTCATACAACTTGCTCTTGTCTACTTAGTAGCATCAAATAACGTGACAATGGTAAAAATGACAATGACAAACGGAGGATTGTGACAGATTGGCTGAATTTGAATGTCTCTTACTGAGAAAAACGTTTCAGAAGTGCCATTAATTGCTTTCACAGCAGTGAGTTATGTTTGTACATCTTGTCTGTCACTTTGTGCCTGTTCCTGCTCCTCCTGTGCGGAGGGGTGCCGACATTTCTTTTAATTGCCTGGGACAATTGTGCAGGGAAGCCAGAGCAGGGAGTGCAGGAGAGAGATACGGGAGGGAAAGCAAAGAAAGTTGGTCCTGGGCAGAGGTGGGAGCTGGATTTATCTGGATTATTAAATGCAAGTGGGGACGGAAGATTGGTACAAACAGGCCATCTCTGGGAAGCAGCATGACAGCAAGGGTGTTGAATGGCTGCCACCTGGTAGCTCTGGTGCGTCACACCATTTCCACTACACAATTCCCACCGAGGCTGAGGCTGTCAATAATGCTCATTCTGGTGGTTTTGTTCTTCATTGTCTAGAAAGATGGTTCAGTTCTCTTACTTCCTCCCACTGGCTCTTCCTCAACACCTTCTCTCTTTTCAGCATCCTTCTGTTTTCTCCCACCACTATTCCTGCTGCGGCACTGGGCGTTCACGCTGATGTGGTCGTTCACTCAGACCTTTGATCCTATCATGGGGTAGAATTAAAATTACCCCCTCCAACACTCTGTTCTCTGTTTCCTCTCTGGGTTGAGGTGCGATGGCTGCCAGACAGGGTAGACCCTTGCTCCAATGCTCTTTAAAATGTGGTTGGGCTGAGGAGCCGTACAAAAGCACATTGGTCTCACTTACTCCAGACCTGGGAAGCTTGTACAGGGCTGGAAGAGCCATCCCTGTCCCTTGTACAGGCAGATGGACTGAATTTCAGCCTAGGCTTCTTTCTAGCTGCTTTCTTTGTCAGCTCCAATTTCAGGTGGTTTATGCATGGATTTTAGACTTTTTTAATTAAAGAAAAATATGCTTCAATCCTTTGGACATCTTGCTTTGCAAATGAGTGACTGCAGCCAACAGTTGCCTGTCAGCTCGCAGTATGTATGATATTTGTAAAGGTGAAGTATGAACCTGCATCATCAGAGAGCTACCAGCATTTAGCATGTCCTCAAAGACTATGTGCTCCTGGCACGTCAACGGGAAGGGCACACGACAGCTCGGTGAGGTAAACCAGGGCTCGAGCAGTACCTGTTGAAGAGTGTCACTGCCGCCATGCACCCCTGCCGCTCGCCCAGCAAGGCTGTGCCTCTGACGGTTGCTTTGGGGAGTCCCCATGGTCTTCACAGCTAGAGGCGGGGAGGAAAAGAGCCACCACTGAAATCATCAGTCTGACAAGCACTGCTAGCAGAGGAATGATCTAGGCATTTAATTTTAAGTTTCATTTTCAGAGCAATTTAGACCACTTCCTTGGGGTGGCCAACATATTTTGGAGCCTGAGGAACCTTTTTAATCTTGGTAATGTTCATTTTATTAAAAAAGAAATAAGAGGTGACCGTGAAAGGGCTGGAGTTGCACACGAGGTGTTCATTTCTGAGCCTCTCCTGAAGCACTCTTCTTCAGAAACAAGAATTTGCTGATTTGGTTTCTGACCCATGCGTGTCCCTTAGCCTTCTGCGAGGGTTTGGTGTGCCTAGGAATAAGAAAACAATTATTTCTTTTTATTGCATGCAGGTTTTCTCTGACTTCTTTCCTTCAAATCTCCAGGTTAAATAATCAGGAGATATCAAAGGGCAGGTTTTGAAATACACGCACTCAATTGCTCAGCCGTCTGTCTTAGTTGAAATCATGATTATGCTTTAGAGCAGAGATTGATTTTCTTCCTTGAGTGCATTGTCTTTCGCAAGAGGAGAAGATGTTCACCAAGCCTGCATAAACTCTTGCTCTCACCTTCAGTAGAGGTGAATATTTTTTAAGTGCCACAGGTACTTGAAAGCCTTGTTGGGTCATGAAAATCCATTCAGAGGCCTAAGAGCTAAGGCTTGGAGTAAAATACCCTTTTTGATAAATCCACCTCTCCTGTCCTTTCCTCCAAAAGATCAAAGCTAATGATTTCCCATATGGTTGGCACAATGGAAAATACAGTGCAGAGAATCAGAGTTTGTTTACTACTACTTTGTATATCGATATGAGGAAAAAACATAAATAGTTGTCCTTGCAGGCTGGTGCCTGGGGAATAGAAATCAGGGAGCAATTTGCTAGTCTTAGTGTATTTGTGAATGTGCATTTCTGCCTGATGGCAAATGTTAAATCAGCCTTGGAGTCAGTCACCCACCATAAACTTTCCATACCCTAATATATAGAGAAATATATTTGTATCCCAGTAGAGAATGGATTTTGAATTAGCTTTAACCAGGCAGTGTCTCAGTTTTGCTCATGATCTGCAAAAAGGGAGAGAACAGCCACGAAGTGCATATTATGAAATTTGATAGACAATGAGTGATTGAAATGTGAGGCTAGTAATGTATTTGCTTTCCCACTTACCTGTAATAGAAATATGGGGAAAGCAAAGATTTTCTTGTTCCTTTTTACTTAAATGGGGGCATTTCTCATTTATCTTTTCTTGCTGTAGAAATTTTTTTTTCCCCATTAAAATATAAATGTGTATTTCTCCTTTTCAGATCCTTCCTTCTGAAACAGGTTGTTTTAAAACCTAACAATTTAGGGATGAGAATATGTTAACAGCTAACATTTTTTCTGATTTGCATGTATTTTTTTCCCATCAAAACTGTTTTTGGTGCCAGTTCCCAACTGGCAGATTCTAAATCAGTCACTGGCGAAATTCTTAAAAGTTGGGTGTTTTAACTGATTTGAATGAGGTTACCCATGGGAGTTGAATTTGCAGCATCTGGACCTTGCAAAATGTACGGACAGGGGATGTTTGTTAAAAGAGTGAAGCCACTTTTTGGCTGAAAAACAATCAGGGCTTGCCTTCTGATACAGAAGAAGGTTGTCTTTGTTTCTCAGATCAAAGTGTGATCCTGTAACTGAGCCTGTAAAATGCCCGGTGCCTCCCCCTCCTCCCCTGGATCCTGTAATGCATTGATTCATCAAAATCAATCGCACTTTTCATGAATTAGTCATTCGGTTCCTCACTGCATCTGGACAAATTATGTACTTCTTCCTGCGCGCCGATACCTCGGCTCTGGTCTCTGAAGCAAATGCCACTGACTAGCTTGTTAATAGGCCAGGCTGCTTCTGATACGGAGCTGGCTGGCAGCAAATAAACAGTTATTTTGTAGGATTTTGTTTGATCACCTGCAAGAATACCCCAAACTCTGTGATGAAGGGACTCGTCGCCTTCCAGTAGCAATGGCAGACAGACGAGTTTTCAAAGGCAGAAAGTGCCGTTGCTATTTAAGGATGGATTAAATGCTGCGTTATCACCAGCAGCTTTATGACGGTGGAAAGCACAAAGACGTGCCTGTTGGTGTGGCAGGTTGGCCCGCGGGCCAGTCCGGGAGCGATGTCCCTGCAAGGTGCAGTGCAAACCCTCCTGCCTCTTGGATGCTTCTTGCTCAAAAGAATTTGAAGCGCGACTGATGACAAGCTGCCCGTAGAGACTGGCTTGTTACCTGTGCCCACCGATATCTTTTATGACCTGTACACCGTGCTGGAAGAGGGTTCAAAAGCGGCAGCGTACGGCAGGAGTGCAGGATGCACCCCGTGGAGCAGGCCATGGGCGTGACACAGCCTGGTTGGCGTGGGGTTGGAGTTTGAAGCAGGACTTCTGCATCCCCCCCTCCCCAAATCCCTTACAGCACCATAAGCCCCAAAACATCCGACCATTTTCTGTGTTGGGAAAATGGGATGTTGCTGTGGGGATCCCCCACTGATTGCGGCACATTCTTGAAGATGCTGATTTCTGGGCACAAACTAAATTCTCCTTGTGAAGCCCAGTGCTCGTGTCTGAGCAGGACATATCTGCAGCTACAGCTAACTCATCTCGCCAATGAGCGCAGCATGGGGTGTGGGCATCCTTCCTGACTCCTCTTGTTTCGTGCTTTGAAGCATGAAATGTAATCATCATTACCTTATTGCTCTCTTATCTCCCTTGGGTGCTGTGCCCTCTATCCCATCCCTCGGCGCAGAAATCATTGCTCACAAAAATCCTCTTGTCTCTTTAAAACCTAGCTGGAGCGTTTGACTTGATGGCCTTCCGTGATAGGAAATTCTTCAGGCCAGCTGTGTGAACAAGTATTTCCTTTTATTCGTTCCAAATTTACTGGCAATTATCGACTGACCCCTTTGCTCTTGTGTTATGGGATGGTATGAAAAGAGAGGGATTGATCAATCTTCAGTATACTGCCCTGCAGAGTTAACGATATTTTATTTTCCTGTATTATGGGAGAGGGAGAGAGAGATCCTTTTTCATTACAAGTCTGATCAATTCCTAAGTTTTTCAGGGCATTCAAGTTCCTGAACTTTACAGATAAGTAAAGAATAAGATGAAAAGGCGTAGAGCTGTTCTTGAAATAAATCATTGGAGAAGATGAAGAAAAATCAACGATTGTTCATTTATGTGTATTGCTTTGTGCCTAAATAAATTAGAATCAAAATTGTCCAGCGAAGGAAATGCAGGCGTCTGCTGTCTCCGCTGCATAAGATCTTCAGGCAACATTTATGGAGTTTGAAAATAATGTTTCTGGTAATAAATGGCAGAAATATTCTGTTTTCTGCATCAGCAGATATGAGGATTAAAGGATTTGACCATATTAAACAATTTTGCACAGCTTTGGCTCCCAGGGCTTGCAGGCTGCATTATCAGAGTTCATCTCACGGCATTTCCAGACCTGATTTGAGAAGAGAATATGTTCCTGCCTTGCAAGTTGTCACTCCCTAATTTAAGCCATCTTTGACAGAGTTAAAAAACCAAAGATAAAGAGATTATTTCTCTTCTCTTGAAAGTGGGATGGCTTCCTAAGGCTCCCCCCTTCCCCAGTCAGCCATTTGAAATGACGGAGATCATTGAATTGTATTGTTTCTCCATACTCCCCCGAGCTCTGCTTATGCTGGACTATCACATTGCTATGGAAACTTGAAAACGATAGTAGCTGATCTTTGTTTGGGTGAACAAGAAGGTTTCCTCTGCCATTTGTCATCATAATCAAGCTGGACCTGGAGTATAACAACGTGCCCTGTGATCTCTCTGAGGCAGATATCTCCTCTTTTTTTAAATTTATTTTTTAATTTCTGAATTTAATGCCATGGAATAATTTGTTGTTATTTTAGCTATCCAGCATAAAGATACAGCACAGGTACCAAAATAAGAGATGCCTTTGAGGTAACTAGGTGTGAAATAAATCCTGAGCATCCTCCTACCTTCAGGGTTTGTATCAGACCAAGGAAGTTAGTCCCTGCTGTGCTCCAAAAGCAAATGTTCCTGCCTTCCTCTGCCAAGAATGGGATGGGGCAGGTATGTGTTTAACTCAGTTAACCAAGTACATTTTCTTAAAATTGCTCTGAAGACAACTGCTCACAGCAAACGTTGATGCAGGAAGCTGGCCTGATTTGTAACCTTAGTTAAAACCATCCCACCTGCCTTAGTGCTGCTCCAGCACTCCTTTTTGCAGTGTTGAGTTGCCTGCTGTGAAAGGACCAGCCTTCCCGTGCTTCTGAAGAGTCATTGCTTCGATATTGTCTATATGGATGTTTGGCTTCCTTTACACATTTTCCAGCTGGCTGTGCTGCTTTGGGTCCATGTATCAGGCACACCACAGTAATACATCATCACCCATTTGTATCGCATGTGTATACTGAGGAGTTGTTTTTGTGATCTGAAGAGCAAGATTTTACATGTTATCACTTTCACTTAATGTGTCGTTTAGCTGATAATCATCTAATAGACTCCTGAGCGCCCTAGAGACTGATTTTATTTTAGAATTATTTTTTACATTGAAGAATCATTAAATTTTAGGTGAAAAATTATGTAGATACCCATTAAGCTATGCTTGGGTAGACCCACCAACTCTGTTTTGGCTCATCCTTCCTCATCTTCTAGTTTCTTTTTCCAGACCAAAAGTTTTCAGTTGTACAAGCCCTTTTTTTTAATTTCTAGCGAACTATAGTGTCTACTGCAGCATTAAAATTCTCTCCCAGTGCTGCATGTCACAAGCCATATTTTACAAAGCTTCTTTACCTTTATCAAAGAAAACTCTTAGAACTTTGAAAGTCCTGAATGCAGATATCTGTGCACGTTGACTCTTGCTGTCTGCACAGGATTAATCAAGACTGTCACACATCTAGCCGTAAAACCTTTAATATTTTTAGAAGGTTTGAGGCTGCTATATTTATCGCATGCATCAAGGAGAATAAACTGTTAAATTGCTGTATCAGTAGGAAATAGTTTTAGTTGTTGCAAAGTAAGGCAGAGATGAGCCCCAATGCTAGCCAGCTAGAAAAAAACCCCTCTAGATATTAGTCTGAGATGCTGCTCTTTGAATCTTTCACAAATATTTCCTCTCTCATACACACGTATGCAAATCGCACTATATTCGGTGGAATTTGCACATGGAGGCTGGTGAAAACATTAATCGGTTCCTCTAAATAGGCAATAAAAAGGGTAGCGTGCCCTTTACTCTGCTGGTAAATACCTCATTTCTGAAGAAATCCCATTGTTGACTTTGTCACTACAAGACATTAATTTTGACACGCGGCTTCTGATATTGTGCACCTAACGTCAGAAGTGGTCTCGGGTATTTGTAGCAGCCTGTGTCCAATGCAAGCATAATGCAAAGTTTGTAGTTTTATTTTAATACTTTTCTGGAATAGCCACCTTTTCAGTGTAATGTTGGAAAGTTTCTATGAGATTTCAACCTAGAGGTGGAAAAACTGTCAGAATTTTTGCGTTGCATTTGAGTAATCACAAACCAACAAACAGTGGTGATGGTTTCTCAAACCTAATTTGAAATTCTTGAGTCTGCAAAGCTAAATTGGAAGTGCCACCAAGACAGATGTTGCTTTTCACTTAATTCTGTACTTCAGCTTTTAGCTTTGCTGGAGTTTTGAACAAAAGAGAAATGGTGGGGAAGAAATAAAAGTTAATGGCTCCTTTTCAACTTTGAAACAGGTTTCAGTATGGAGAAAGTTTGGATAAGTTTACTTTTCCTTGTATATATTCCCTCCCTACACACATTATGTTACGTATATGCTCAGAAATGTGTAACACACAGTAAGATACAGCACAAGTAAAATAGTGGTTATACACAACCGTTGATTATCTGTCCAGAGGATAACCATGCTGAAATCACGTATGGATCTGAATGGCCGTTATCATATACACTGATCCCTGCCCAAACACGCTTGTGCCAGAACAAGACGGGCTTTGTTCTGTTCAGCTTAAGATGTTTGGGAAGGCACAGGCAGAATCTAACTAGGAAAGAGCTAGTGTTGGGGCCATACCAGGTTTTTCCAAACCTCCAGGAGGCATTATAATCATGCTGGTGTAAATGGCAAGGTGTGTGCACTAGTATTGAGCAATAGACTGTACTTTGATGTCCCTATTATGAAACCGTAGTGATTTTCAATGTTTGGCAATGTAAGGGGGCGGATCCTGAGAGGTGTTCGGCATCCCCTGAGAGCTGCTGAACAATTTAATTCCTTATGGCTACTGTCAGAGCTGAGGATGTTATGCACCGTGTAAGATGAGCACCTACCCGCTTATGCATGGCTGCAACACTTACTTTTCAGTTCTCCCATATGCCTTTCTTACAATTGAAGCATTGCAAAGGCTAAATTATCAAAAAGGTGTCCAAATAATGATGGCAATTACATGATTAATTGGGCATGCAAGTGCAGTTGCTTAAAAATTTTCAACAGTTGGTGCTTAGTAGCAAAGAAACCATTGTGCAACTAAATAAACCCCCAGAAATGATCAGGTGGATCTGGGGGCAGGTAAGTCCATTTAAGTATGGAATTGCAGAGTCAGTGTAATTAGTTACCTAATTGTGTGCCCAAACTTGTTTGATGCACTTAGTGTGCATGTATAATTAATGATGATTTATTGAAAAGCAGTCTTACTGTAAATGTTTTCCTTATCATTTCCTAAAAATCAAATTGCTGAGGGAAACATTAGAATCTGATTTAATATATATGGATAGAATTAGAATTTCTTCTAGACATTATCTGCGTATAAACTCAAATGTAGGAATGGACCTAATACACTCAAGCTCAGTCAGTTGAACTAATACTAATGGTTCAAATATTTTTCTTAATTCACACAGGAAAGGAGAGAAGAAGCAGAATTTTTTTGCAGGTAGCATAGAAGTGTGAACAGTGTGTCTCCTTTCATGCTTTATCTTCTCCCCAAAAGCTCCCTACCTTGAATGGTACCGTGCATTTGAGTAACAGTTACGCTGAGCACTATCTGCTTTCTGGGTACATAGATTAATGTTGAGTTATGGCAACATTAACTGTTACTGAGTTTGCATTTCTTTGGGAGTAAGTCTCTGGTGCTGTAACAACTTCGCTTTTCATGGAGCTGCTGTTTTGCCGGTACAGGGAGGAAAGTATGACAGCACTGTGAAGAGGCAGCTAGCAGGGCTGGCACTGCTTTTTGCTTGCGTCTTCCTCAAGTCTTGAAGCTTCAGTGCATCTGTAGATATTGTAGCCAAGTGAGGGGGATTTCAGAAGCTCTCAGAAGCTAGGCTTGCAAAGCCTTCTCAGCCTGCCATGGCATTGGTGTTTAAACTGTTTCTAGAAGATTGGGTTTTAGAAGAAGGCAGGAGAGAAGAAGGAATTGTGATGTGTTTTCCCTGGTCAGCTGGGGCCCTTGGAGTGAACGCAAGCTGGTCATTAGACTTGCTTCTAATGGGGAACTTCACAGGGAGCTCAAAAACAGGGGAGGACCCCAAACTGAGCTTCGTGGGTGGCATCCTCTTTCACTATCCAAAATAAAAGCTTCAGGTGAGGTGGGCCGTGGACAGTAGGGTACGTGGCAGCCTGGAGAACAAGGGCTGCCCCTTCTTCCCAAAATGACAGCACAGCTGTGCTCTTCCCTCTCAGTGGTGCTTCCCTGGTCTGAAGACGGTGTCCAAACATGTCCATGTTCCAGTAGTAACTGCATTACATACTCCTGCTACTCATGGTCCTTCTTTCTAGCGTTTCCTTTTTCTGTGATGGGCAAATCTCATTTCTTGGACATTTCAGACAGGTTTGAGAGCCAAATGATGGAATAAAATTCATCATCGATTTCTTCAGGTTTCCTAATAATCTTTGCACTATTACCTCTTTCCTTCCTATTTTTTACTTAACACAGCACAGATCTGTCATTGCTCCTTTTTCATCTTATTATTTTCAGGCTTTGGTTTCCTTCCTTGCTTTTCTTGATGGGCTCAACACTGCTCCCCCTGATCTTCTGTTCATCTTTGTTTTCATTGACACGCACAGATCCTGTATTCATTCTGGCATTCAGATCTTTCCTCATTTTCTTTCTATCTTTTAACAGTCTTCTCTCATCTCTTCAGATATGTCTTCCAAGCTGTCTGGCGGCTTCTTCTCCTAGCTACCCCATAGTACAAGGAAAAATAATGTGTACTGCGTGGCAGGTCCAGTGGGGGAAAGCAGAGCAGATCTATGTACAACAGAGATTGCTTGATTTTTTGGCTTTCAAATACTGGTTTAAATGAAAATTGGTTTCCTTGCTTGAAAATACACATAGTCAAAGAAATACTTTGATCATCTGAAAAATACAATTCTATTCTATGAATATAAATTAAAATATATCATGTGTAGGCTATTTACTGCCTATTATTCTAATATTCTAATTCAATTTGCTATCTCTTATTCCTACCAAATTTTTCTCAATGTTACTTTTAAAGCAGATTTCATAGATATAAGTTGTGGAAGAAAAAATAAAGTGTAAATTATTACAATAAGGAATCTGGAAAATTACTTAGGTCCTGATTTTCCATCCTGTAACATTTGGGTAAACGGATCAGGAACCTCATTGATTTCAGAGCGGCTTCATGTGGAAACACATAGGTAGCAAGATTTGTGCTTTAATCACCACTAGAATCCAAATCAGTCTGAAAAAGTAAGAATCAATTAATCGTCTCCCTTTTCCTTAATTTTTGCCTAAGCTGGCTACACCAGGACAAGCTGGACTCTTTCCTTTTAGCTCAATTGGGGTTCTTCTGCAGAGCACAGTGATTTGCAGACAGTAGGTTGACTGGGTACATAAAAATTAGTGCAAAACATATCGGTAATAATGCTTCACATCTTCAAAGCACTTTACAGACATTAACTAATGAATTGTCACAGAAATTGTATAACATAGACAAGTGTCTTTGTCCTCATTATAGAGATGGAGAAAGTAAGGTAACAAGGATAAATCACTTGTCCTAGGCCCCAGAACAGCTGACAGCAGAGGAAGGATTTGTAATGGAGCAATTTCTGGCCAAACATGTGGGAAGGCTTAGATTTCGCTTTCCTTGATGACTGTCTCTCGTACAAAAAAATGCCAAAGGTGGGTAATTACCATAACTTTCCCCCATCCTTTTCCTTCCTTTGGCAAGTTTTATTGCCTCTTGCTCTCACAGGCGTTTCTAAAAGGTCTGTGTACAGTACGTTGGGGGAGAGTGTAAAGGTCAAAAATTGTATCTTGGAAAATGGTATTTTTTTGAATTTCCCAGTCTGATGAGTCATTCATTGCTATGACATATAGTGTCTGCTTTTGTTAGTCATGTCATATTAGACTCAGTGAGTGAGAATGATCCTGCCTATTCCAGGCTGGCTGATTTCATGAAAAAACTTAAATTGAGAGTGACAGTAAAGTGCAAAAGAGTAATCTGAGGGAATGCAGTTAGTTTGCTTCAGATCTTATTTCTTCTGTACGTTGGACTGACATGAATGTTTTTCTTCATAACCTGCAGTTCACAACCAGCTGAGTTCTCTAAGATTATGCACTTTACAAAAGTGACAGTATTTTATTGAATTAAGTAAACAATTTGTCACTGCTGAAACTCGGTGTTAGTAATTTATTACAAATTGCATCATTATTTTACAATACAGGACAAGTGAGTCAGATGAAATGCATCTAGCTAATTCTGAATTTCAGGATAATCGATGAAGCCTTTGTTAGATTAAAATATGATATATTATCTAAAGCCATTTAGCTGGGCCTGGGCTGAAATTTAAATATTTCTATAACAACCTAACTCTTAATTTCAAAAACAAGCACATGTTTCCATTAGTACTTTCAGTGAGTATATGTCATCATTTTCTGATGACCAAATCCGTGGAGAACGTGCTTTATTCTGTGCTATTCATCACAGGGTCATACTTTGTGCTGTGATATTGAGGGTTTCCAGCAGAACAAGAAGTCGTGCCAGTTGTGCCCAGAGACACGCCTTTCCTTCCCTGACCGACTCTCTGAAAGTCTGTGTGCTTTGGTGACATCCTTCTGACAGGCACGTTTTCCATCAAGTTGTTGAGTTGCTATCTAGGAGGTGTTGAATTGAGCTTTGGCCGTTGAGTGGTCTGAGGCAGAGAGGGAGACTTTGGATGGGATTCGGTGTGTCGTGGGATGTGTAGCAGAGGGCAGAGGGCTTCCTGCGCGTTGAGTGCCCAGCAGATCTGCTGCCATGCTCTCCTCCAGCTCGCTTTGGGCTGATGGTTTCATTTGTGGGTAGGTTGTATTGCCACAATCCTGACAGGGGAGTTGAAAGTACATCTGACTGAAGTCAAGTCATCACCTAAGAGGTTGAAGTCCTTTACCTCTGTCTTAGGCTCTAGAAATATCTAATCCAGAACAACTCCAATTACTCTCTGAGTTGACTAAAGTCAGGTCTAGCATTACAAAAAAGTTGGCATCGATGTGGTTGTAAACTTATACCTGTGTCCATGACCTCTACCTTGCTGTAATCACCTGTTATTCGTGCTGTTTCCCTGGTTTCCACCCATGAGATCTTTTTTTGCTAAAACGATGAGATGTTTTAGCATGGTGGTGTGCTTACACATGGTGTCAGTACCTAGACCTACCTTAAGTGAAGCACACTATATTGCTTTTCACTGTAGTGAAATATGCATTTTAAAGTTTTAAAGTTAGAAAACTGTAAGGTCTTAGTGAGATAGAAAATAATTTGTCCAACCACAGGAAGAAGTAGGAATTTTGAAAATGTTATCAGGTGGTCAAAAAGCTGAAGCCTGCAATATTTTCATTAACTGAAAAGGAAAACAAAATTTTAGAAAGAAAGAAGTCGACTGAGTGAAAGATTTCCTTTCAAAATATTTTAATAATAATTTGTATGTATGTCTAAATGGTAAGTAAATTGAAATCAGAGATAACAATTTTTTAAAAGTCAGTATTAAGTGATTATTATAATTTCCAAAACTGGTTGATAAATTAATTGGAAATTATTTTTCCTTCAAAAGTGATGTTTTAACAAGTGTCTTATTTTCTAATTTCAAAAAATTGCATTCTGAATTTCCCAAGATTCCCTTTTTCCCTGTTTTTTTTGCATTTTTGCCATGTATTTTTCTGGGTCAGTATAGCCTTACCTTCTGTTACGAGGGAAAGACATGCTGGCCAATAGTTGTAGGCAATTAGTGCAATCTAAACCAAGCTTGTAAGTATAGGGAGGAGCAGCACTCTTCTAAATCAGAGTGAAAACATTGAATTATAAGGTCTGTTTCTGAGGCTGTGGCTCCTGCTGACTTCCTAAGGGGAAGGCCCTCTTTTTTATAAGGAGGTTTTTTCCTCCCTCCCTTTAACCCGTTGGCAGTAGGAGTTGGATTTCTTTCTGTCAGAAAGTCCCCTCTTGGCAGTGGGTGTGCTTAGGATACTTAGGTGATTAATGACCCTAGTTAAGGGCCTGTTACCAAGAGAGAGTTCAATTCATCTCACTTCACTGGAGCATTATATACTGTGTATTGTCATCGGTGAAGATACAGTCTTTTGCAATTACGGTAGGTAAATTCTGTCTTTCAGCATACAGGTGATGAGTCTTCCTTTAGCTTTCTCCAAAGGACAGGGTTGTGAAGTAACCCCAGCTGTGTTGTCTACGAGATAACCCCCCTAGATTTTGTTCTGCTCGGGGACGTGGCTTTTGGGAGGAAGCAAGGATTGCGTTACTATGTGTTTAGGATTTTGAGGTACAAGATGAGGGTTTAGGCAGCTACTGTGGAAGATTGAGGGAGAAAAATAAGAAAAGTTGTAACCCAGCCTTTATATCTCGGTTTCCATTCTGTCCCTCGGCATCTTTATTAGGTTACGTTTTTCCATGTGTGCTGTCTGCGTACAGTGAATTGAAATAAATAAAAAGAACAGCAGCATTTCAGCTACTTTTTTTGTAGGAGGAAAATGGACTTCCCTGACTACTAAACATTATTCCCTGAGCATTTTGTTTAATATCCCCACAGTCACAACTGCAGGAAATGCAGACTGGAATGGGGAAAGAAAAACTTTACCGTGAAATCCCCTATGTCTGCTGATGGAAGGGCAGCTCCGTTCTGCAAGTGAGGTCCAGCAGCCACCACCTTTAGTGCCTGGCTTCGTGGGGCTTTGCAGCATCCTTTATTCAGCCGGAGAGTGTAAAAGAGAAGCAGGCAGAAGAGCAAATTTGTAGGCCATTTATGTCTCATGGATGGGTGTAGGTCACTTCTGTCTTCCTGACTGGTCCAGGGACCCACGAGGTGGGAATACAGGTGAGGAAGGAAATGGCAAAAGCCGGTTTGCTTGTGGCAGACATGTGGCACGGTGAGTAGCCTGGGGGCTGCTGTTCTTCAGCCCCGTGCCCAGTGCATTGCTGCTTTCTTCTCGCTGGGGGAACGTGGAGAAGCTCATGTGTATGTCCTGGGTTAGGCAGAAGATGGGTTGATAACCCTTCGAAGGTAACTTTTCCAGCAGCTGTACAGTTTTGCTGCAGTCTAGGTGCAGAATTAACAACTTTCTGAACCAGAGCATAGATGTAACAAGAATTCATTTGCAGCTTCTCTCTCTGCAAAGCTTACAGCGTCACTGGGCTGTTCAAGAGAGTTACCAGCTTGGTGAGGAGTTTGTGCATCAGATAAGCAAATAATCTGAGATTCATTTGTCAAGATGGCTAATGGGTTGCATGGCTTCCTGATGGCACTGCCTGGCACAGTCTATGCTTGTTGTCACACGATAGACATGAGTGACATCCTCCTGTCACAGCACGTCCCAGTCCTGGTCACTTTTAGGTTTCTGCACCTTGTAGTTCAACTAGCAGCATGAGCTCCAGCTCAAGAAAAACAATTTATGAACTGTTTTGTCTGAGATATTGCCTAAAGTTGCTTTTGAAAATGGTTGTTAGTCACCTCTGTCACTTTGATGCTTTTCAAAATTGTATTTCCTGTCCAATTTCTCACTTTGTCAGACAGCAGTAATTAAGGTTTAACGTGCAGAATTTAAGCCAGAAAGGACTTGCTGTGCAAAAGATGTATGTAGGCACTGGGGAGTAAATTTAGCAGCCTTCTAGTTGTAAATATTTTATTGCTTTATCTGTGAGATTATGACCACGATACACAATGGGAGTTGGAGATGTGACTGAAGATGAAAATGTGGCTGTCTGCTGAGGATGTTTGTGCACTGAAATGCAGTGGTAGCTCTACTGAGCCTGGCCACTGCTTTAATTTATATTTGCCAAACCCCTAAACCTGGGAATGTGTAATAGTTCCCTAGTTAAGGTAAGAAGATTCTCTCCAGAAAGACCCAGCACTGGTCCTAGCATAGTTTTTTCCTGTCTCTCCCTTTTCTAAGTCTTAGGTCTTCAAGTGAGAAAAGATGCCTTGGTTTGCAAAATGCAGGAAAGGAGGAATCACTGGGGTTGCAATAGCTTTGGCAAATTGTATTGAAGCCTGAGAATGAGTAGATGGCAGCCAACCCTACATCCCTCACCTGATCTGTCAGTTCTTAATTCTGTGTGTGTTGTCAGGAGCAGATCCAAGTGAACAGTGATTAAGAAATAACTCTCTGGAAGTAATTTTTATGAAAATTTTCCTGCTCTGAAAAGAAAACAAGGAGCAGATGCAGAAATTGTCCTCCAGACCTGGGCTCACACAAGGCATCGACGCTGGAAGTTGTTTCGATCAAGTGCCTGGTCTGTCTTATGGGACAGGAGAGGAATCATTGCTTACCAAAGCCTGTGCTGTATTTGGGGTGCAACTTCTCTGCTGGGTAACTCCAACGTTATTTGGAGAGCAGGATAAAAGCAAAGGATAATGAATCTGGATTTCAGTATGCTTATAGTTGGAGCTTTAGCTTGGATAAATCTCTAATTAAAGCCAAAGGATGAAAGCACTCCTTCAGTAAGGTATTACACTATTAATTCTGTTACTTGTTCAGTTGCATGAGAGAAATGATAGATTGAGCTACCAGATAGTTTATACTTATGGCATATGGGTTGTTTGTTTTTTGCAGCTGAGCAGAGCGACAGCTCTGGGCTTGCCACTGTGCTGAATGTTACAGATTGCATTTACAATTCCTCCATCATTCCCTGTTTGCATGGACATTTTAGTGCCTCTGGACCTTTGCACAATTATCTCCCAGGATTATTAATCAAGTCCCACAACATTAACGCATCCAATCAAGTTAATTGAAAGAGATAGGTTTTATTAAAAAGAAATCCTGGCGAGGCCAGTAGCCTATATAATAAGATTGTTCTATAGAATCTCTACATCTGATGCAAAAGAAAAATCTCTTATGTGTGATACAAAGCAACTAGATCAAAAATAGCTGCTACAGCTGAGATCTTGCTGCGATTGGCTAACCTGTGGCTTTATAGCAAATAGCAAGGAATGTCTTGAATAGTTTAATTTTCCCCTCATTTAAAGCATAAGTTCTGTGTACAATACAAAGTTATGTAATACCATCCATAGGGCATGTTTCTAGCAGTTTTCAGGGTCTTCACTTTCAGTTTATACAGTTTGTGTGTCTTCAACATGAATGGATGGTTGCGGTAGCTGCATTAATGAAACGTAACACCTATCTCAGTGAGTCGGTGAAAGCCAGTAAATTTATTCACCATAGATTTGCTAGTTGAAGTGTAGGTAATACAACTACATCTACGTTTCGGTTTTGATTCAGAGCAGTAGTATGGCTGTGAAGCCAGTCCTCTCATTGTCCCCACTGATTGTGTGCTGATTCAATTCACAGCTCTGTTTTGCTGTGCACAAACTGCCCCAGGCAATGCCTCCCAACCTCTAATGGCGATAAAAGGTCTGAAAGAGTGATAAGTTTTGAACCACATGCATGGTGGGCATGTTTGGTTGAGGGGAGCAGATTAAATCTAGTCCCCAGTGAATGCCTGAACTACATACAGTGTAGACGTAGAAGCCTCAGTACCACGTTGAATTTAATCATTTACTTCTGCTGTGTGAAATTACTTGCTAATGTAGATACAGCGGTGAGACTACAATGAAGAAACTGTTTGTAATTGGTGTCTGTGGATGTAGTAACTAAGCTGTTTTCACCTCAAGTTTCCCAGCACATCTGCAATTGTATATTGGACTGAACTGGTAAATCATGTGCTCATCACATGCTGTGATACCACAAGATACCACAAGACCAAAACTGGACAAAATAATGTGTTCAATATACGTTACTGTAGAAGTCAAGATCAGTGTGTTGGCAAGTGTAAAGGATGAGACTTGCTTCACCACCACCACAGCACCAACAGCTACTGCCTTCACGTCCTCAAGTGTTTTTCTTGCCGGTAGAATGACAATGGCAATTGTCCTCTATCAAGGTTTGTTTTCACCAATATTTTAAAGAAAATGAGGTTGTAGACATATCGAGGACATAAATTAGCAGAGACTAAGAAAAAGCAGCAGCTGGGAATCTTACCGTGACCTAACTGGGGTAGGCATATATTTGATGAGGTTTCAGTGATTGGAAAATCTGAGTCTGAAGCTTCCCATGAACTCCAACTCTTTGCACCCCTTGCTGTTCTGATGCCATATCAGATAACACTCACTGCCTTAGAAGAAAGAGGCCTGTCTTTCTTAACCTCTCAGAGAAGACACATTTTCTTGTATTTACTACATCTTTCCAAAATATGTCACAGACTAATTTTCAGTCCTCAGAGGTTGTACTAGCTTGTCCGTGTGTGTTTAAGTGGTAATGCCTTCCAGTAATGGTTGGAAGACCAACTGGTTGTTGTAGTTCTTGTAGCAGTTCCTTTAGCTCAGCTGTGTGACATTTCTGCTTTTGGACAGATGTTCAGGGCCAGGATTTTAGTCCTGACTGCTATGTGTGTGCGTGCTTATATACATTATTAACTATGGTTTTTGTTAATAATTCTGTGCAGTTACAATATCTTATAGGTGACTGATAAGGGTTTGATAGAACCAGCTTGTCAGTGCAATGCCAGTGATCAGCACTTCTTTGCTGAACAACTTCTTGCTTGTCTATGTCCAAGGAACCTGTAGCTTTAATGTGTTGGCTGTAGTCAGTAGATGGGCTTTTTTGCTTGGAGACAATTGTGTGGAAGATAGGGAGTAAAGCAGAGAAAATGTGTATTACTGGTGTAGACTTGTTGTTAAATTCTACCAAAGAGACACAGAGCAGACCCTAAACAAAACCTGTCATGTTACAAAAATACTGTAAGATACATAAAAAGATGCGAAGCACCAATGTAGAAAACATCCTTACCTCTTTATGCACCATCTTGCATTACTAATGCCAGAAGGATATTACAAGATGGTTTTATTTTTTACCACTTGTGCTGTTTCCTGTTTGTCTTTAAGTCTGATTACTTAATTCACTGATTTCACATCCCATTTCTCATCTATTAATGCTTTGCTGCAGTGACTTGGCTATCCAACAATGCAGAGAAATACTACATCTAGAGGTTTTTTTCTCATTTTGACCACTTATTTCTGACCATTCCTTTACCTTTTAAAACTCACAAATCTAAATTTTGGACCCAAATGAGTTGGAACTATACCTTTAAAAAAAAAAAGAAAGCCCAAAACCTTTATTAAAGTTACCTTGATGTTGCTGTGTCAGCATCAGTGTGATTAACCTGCCATACAAATGTGGGTGCTATAAAATGAACTTGCTCCAAGGCAGCTTTGATTTGCATGCTCAACACTTTCCAAGTGTTGCATTCATAAATCAGTAGTTTTTTGTGTGTGTCTGTTCTGGGTAGGTGTTTTTCCTTCATTCTCCACTCCATCCTGCAGCCCAACATGTATATCATGGCCATATGAGACCTGCCCAGCATGTAGATTTAGAGATACTGATTTTATTTCTTAGGTACAAGGGAAGACCTATTGCCCAAGCTTTCTAAAATAAATACAGAAATTATTAATAGCTTGTAGGAAAAATAGTAAAGAAAAAAAAGAAAGGGAGAAAGTGACCTGCTAGTGCATTGGCAGGAAATGCAGTATTACAGAAGCTACGTGTTTCTGTCCATTGCAGCATGTGTTACGCAGCATGTGGTATGGACATCTGAGTTCGTATAAGCAGAACCACTAGCAGAATACATCTAAATTCCCTTTTATTTGAAATTTTGTATTTCTTCCAGAGAAGCTGAGCTGTTGCCATTTCAAACAAACATAGCCCAAAGTCTTTCACTTCCAGATCATACTGTTTTCTAGGGAGTGCCTTGCTTGGGTGCTGCGTTTCTTAGCAAACCGTCCTAGTTGTTTGTGGTGGGGAGCATGGCTGGCTCTGCCCAAACATTATTGATGCCAAGTTCATTTAAATTGCATAAAGTTAATTGACTCATTGTTGTGGAATGGGATTTCATTCTTCCCTTAATTGCAGTGCAGTGTCCTCATTTGATGATACTGATGAATAGATTTTCAATTCCTGCAGGTGAACTTTCTAAGCAGAGTGGTGGCATCTTAAGAAGTGGAAGAAGTTATTTTGGGAGAGGTGGAAGGCTGACCTGAAGTGATAGGGCATTTTCCTATATTTTGCCTATAAGAACATAGCACCCGTAAGAACAGGCAGTAGCTTCTGACTCAACATCTCTGCTGGAAACTTAACATTAGTATATCTGCATAAGATCTGAAGACTTATTCCTTCTTATTATCTTCCACCTAGAAAACTCAGTTTTGTGACTGTTTTATCCCTGCCTTCTTACCACTCAGTCGTTTAGAGACAACCCACAGTAATACCGTCTGCAAATGTAGGAACAAGAGTATGGGAATACTGTAAAATATTGTTGACTTGAATACTTGTTGAGTACTATTGAATACTTGTTGACTTGTTTTCACCTCCTGATGTCATCCCATGAAAGATGTCTCTGGGTGACAGTAATCTGGGTTCAGATTTCTCATTAGAGATTGTTAGGCTGACAAGATGGAGCATAACTATTTTTGATTTAAGCAGGTACGTAGGATGAAGGTGAGAGAACAACAACAAAAAAGCTAGGAAGGATTTAAGTTGGTTAAAGTTACACACCAAAGTTACAGCAGTCTTTTTTGTGGATACTACAGTTTTGTATCTTGTGGAAAAAAAAGCTTAAAGATATGTTATGAACCCAAACTGGTATGTAGCTCAAGAAGTTCCAGATCAAAGCATCTGGAAAACAGTATTTTGTGGGTTCCGTGTCCTGCACAGACAGACCCCAAACTTTAAAGCTGTCGTTAAATTTAAGAAATTTGAATTGGGTTCTTCTCTCTAGCTCCTTAACTATCTAAGGGTAGATGTTGAGCTTTGGGAATTGGTTGGCATTTGGTCCTGAGCCACAAGTCTAATTTTCTTCAGGCTTTTCTGAATGGGAGGAGACAGGAAATGTATCATGTGATATACAGCTGATGAAGTAGTTGATGATATTTTAATATGTGGAATTTATTTTCAGCTGTAAGTATGGATTATGTATAATGCATATTTAAACCATTTCTGTCTGAATTCCCTCTGCAGCTGACAAGGTGCGTAGTTAAAAAGAGAAGCTGGCTATGGCCAACTAGACCTGGCTGATGCCATGTGGTTGGCTTGTGAAGAGAAAAATTACATTAAGGAGAGATGAGTGTTAGATCTAATGTCAACTGATTAGAGCAAGGGTGGCTAAGTGCAGCGTTTACCAGAGTAAATCAGGAAAAGGTTAAGGAAGGAAAGCAAGGCAAGAGATGAGATAAGAGGTTTGAAAGCCATTGTGTTCCTC
Organism: Aptenodytes forsteri; assembly: GCF_000699145.1. NCBI lineage: Eukaryota > Metazoa > Chordata > Aves > Sphenisciformes > Spheniscidae > Aptenodytes > Aptenodytes forsteri. Next base: position 11,063,695 of record NW_008796165.1, on the reverse strand, counting down.
ACTTACATCCTAGGAGATAATCCCAGCAAGTCCATCAAGAGGAATGTGATGCGTGGTACGGAGCTGCAGGTCCCACCAGGGAGCGGGCATGGAAATTGGGAGAAAAATGCCAGCGTCACTTTCTGTGCACCAGATACAGGAAGGCTTTTAATAATAACAATAACAATAATGTATATTATTATAATTTCATAATAATATATTTCAAAGGTCTTTTGATATTATTATTTATTTAAATACTTATTCTCTCATTTACAGCATTGTTTCAGAGCAGGCAGGAGGAGAGAAACTAGGTAAGGTGGCCTAATCAGGCTTGAAACATAATAAGCAGAATGTGCTTTTTTTTGGTATTTCACAGAAGTTTTTCTTTGCCTTTGCTGCTTTTGCTACCTTAATTTTTCACAACAAATGTTGCACCACAGGATCTGCAACTCTGCATATCAATACAGAAAGCACTACATGGGAAATAGTAAAGTAGTGCCAGTATTTATTACACCAAAGATACAGATTTGCTTTGTTGTTTGGGGTTTTTTTTTGTTGTTCTAATATTACTCTCTTGTCTCCAGGCAAGAAAACAATTCTCCCTTTGCCTCAGAAACGTGGTATAACCTCATGTCTTGCTGGCAGGGGATTTAAAACAGCCACTATAATTTACATGATAATTGTGTCATATTTTTTACTTCCCATACAAGTTCCTCCTTGTTTGAGATTTTTCTGTCCTTTAGCAAATAGCACACTTACCTTTGGCTCTGGAGGGAGCTCTTGGCAATTTTGAGTCAGGAATATGATAGGAAAATGTCTCACCTGATGATTTCAAGGGGATTACAGATTTAGGGAAAATAATCTGGTGGATGGGATAAGGAGGAGAATTCCACCAGGCGCTACTGGAGCAGAACAAATATTGAACTCTGTAGTCATTGGCTTGCCCATCTTTCAGCACACCATTTTTTGCAGTGCTGCTGAGGGTGAGAGGGAAAGCAGCTAGAGGGACGTTTGGGATGCGCCTGGTGCATGTGCAGTGAAGATGCATGTGCAAAACCAGGTATCTTCTCTGTGCTCAAACAGGCTGCAAGCAGTTTTCACATCACAAGTCCGTCTTTTGCTCTGTGTTTTAAGGGGGATTGCCAGGCTAAGGGGAGCATTACAGACTTAGCCTGAATGACATTCTTTCCAAGTTCGGATGTGAAGAATGTGCTTCAGGAGTGACAACTGTTCCATGTTTATACTGCAGTAAATGCAAACTTTGCTAAGAGCTGCAGCGCTTGTCCCGGTTGCAGAGGAGATCGATCGTTCCGGCCTTTGCACAGCTCCGCTCTTCGCCATTTGGCTTGTCCTGTTTGAAATACAAATGATAGAAATTAGTATATTAGCAGGAGACTGCAGGATGTAATTGTATGTTGACTGAAATGTTACTGATGGATGGACCTGGTGAGATGATATCTCTTATTTATGGAGAGGAGAGCACAGGTAGTTGATAGATTTGACAAGAGCACAGTGGCAAAACAAAATAACACTAAGGCAGAATGAGAATGTATTTCCTAATGGCCTCCCTCGCAGCTGAATACACTGATTTAATCTCTCCAAAGCACTCCGTTGTTTATGAGGCCTGTGGGTACAATTTTATGCCTGACTGAAGAGGTTGCTAATAGCTGCCATATTTGTGTTTAAGGACCTGCAAAGGATTAAACTAAGTATTTTAAAGCAATGAGCCATAATAAAGTAATAATATATTGAAAATAATAAACAGCTTTTTATTCAATAATTGGCTGCAAAACTGGTGAACTTTAAATGATAAAACTACTAATTATAAATGCAGTTGCTAATCATATATTCATTGGGGAATGCAAATTAAAACCATAGCATAAAGTCTCTATATGTGCCAGAGGCAACAAGTCACAGAACAGGATGGTAGGCTCCTTTAAAAAAACACAAAACCCACAAAAAAACCATAAGGGAAAACAAAATACTCCTGTAGGAACAAGTTGTAGTGATTACTCAGGATTGCTTTGATGGGGATAAAGCTGTTGCATAAGGGGAGATGTATCTGTTCTTCTCAGTGGCAAGGTGTGATGTCCCATGTCAGGGCATTTGGTGTCTCAGTCAAAATGAAATGATCTCCAACTCACAATAAGTACTGGAGTGCTTGGAGGTCTCCTTTTCCCATTTTTGAAGAATGACTCTTCCATCCCAGTGACCTCATTCTCTTCCCTTCTCTCGGAACTACAGTTCTTGTGGTTCCCATCCTTCAAAGCACAGCATCATGATCAAGGTTTCCTCTCTTCTTGTATAGCCTTTTTAATAGAGCAGGTCCGGTAGAGATGATCTGAATAGATGATAAGAGGAGGAGGTTCTTGACAGCTTCAGTGATGAGGTATTTCGTGCTTTTCTTACCAAAATCCATCTGATTGGAGCTTACCAGGGTCTAGACCATGTAGACTCACTGCCTCCTTCCTGCCTCAGTATGGGGCAAGATTGCAGATTAGAAGGCACTGTAGGAAATCACTTTGTAGACAGACAATTTCTGGGTATGAACATGTATCATGGTTACTGAATCAAGTGCAGCTCCATGCAGACAGAAGTACACGCACAGAAATGGAGGTGCAGAAGCTATGAGAGAGGCTCTCCCTGCAGAGAGCCTGCTGAAGGGTACAGAACGTTCCTGGAGCTGAGACAGCTGACTCGTGGACTATGTGCAATACTGCTTATATAATAAATATTTCACACAGCCTATTGATAAAATAAACTTAGTCTGAACCTACCCCTCAGTATTGAAATATAATTTGAGTTTCACAGGTCAGGAAGTGACCTTAAGAAGATCTGTGAACCAATACGTCATGAAGATGCTGAGGATAACCCATCATTAGCATCTGCATGTTCAAGGGCAAGAGTCTTTCTCAGGCTACTTCTAAGCCAAAAGCCATCATCTCTATGTCTGTGCCATCTGCCCATCCACAGCTTGATAACAGATAGTAGCTGATACTATTGATTGCAGTTCAGTGTTCTGCATGAAATTAGTTTGCTGGCCCGAACTAAGCTGTTTGGGAAAATTCTGCCGCTTGCTAAATGATCATTTCCATGTAGTCACAGCAGTTGCTGCTGGTTGCATGGCTTTGGTGCAGGGGGTCTCACTGTGATTCTAGATGATGTTAAAAGGAGACAGAGCAAACTCTTCTGCTGCTGTTTCTCATTAAAGGCTGTGCTGGCTCGGTCGCACCTGAAATCCTTGCCGGATTCTCTGTGGGATTTGCATAGTTGAAGGTGTTACAGGGCTGTGTGTCTGACAGGATGAAAAATGTGGAGGCACACCTGGATCTGAGTCTCCACTAGTAATATTTGTCTCCTGCTTCCAGCAGAAGCTGTATACATGGCTGCACAGGCATATTTCCCTTTCTTGATGAAAACATAAAATATATATGTCTATTAATTTGCTCTTAGGAGCATTCAGGTTTCCATTAAAGACTTGTGTCCCTCAAGGACCTTGCAATACCAAGTTTATATAGAGATGCCAGCGTAATAGCCTAAGGGACAAGGAGCACATCACATGGTTTGTGCCCCCCAGGAATTCACGTGGAGGGGTAGTAACAGTCCAAATGTCTTGGCAGGTCACTGAGTCAGCAGTGGCTCCTCCTGTGCAGCCCCAAGTGCAGCTTCTCCCAGTTCAGCAGCCAAGGAAGACAGATCAACCTGCAACGAGACCACCGACTGACTTTTGGTGTTATGAGCTGTGGGTGTCGAGCTCCCTGGAACAATGGAATAGGTACTTAGACACTTGCATATAAATTTTAGGTCCTTACCTTAAATATCCATGTTAGAAATCCTTCAGAGGGAAAAAAAAAATTTCCAGGCAAGACATGGTTTTTTATTCTGCTTCCTATAGATTCTATGTTGATTTTATTTTCTTATTTCCCTGGCATCACCAGGCTGGGTTACATGTGCCTTTTGTAGCTAAAAAGGCAGTTACCAGTTGAACAGCTTCCGTACAAGTTTGTTGGAAACCCCATCTGTTTTAAATGTCACTGCTGAGGTTGGACAACCTTCTGGAAAACATGCAGTCAGAAGTCAGGCTTGATGCAGAAGCTACCAGATGAGCTTTCGGCACAACTGAATGCAGGAGATTATATGAGATGATGGTGGAAATCTGTCTTCCAACTGGAAGATGTTTCCAGTGTGGCCCCCGTGTATCTATATTACTGAGCAACAGCAGGACTGTGCGGTGCGGGAGCTGCTGGGTCGTCCCGGTCCTCGTCGGAGGGAGCCAGATGGAGCTGCTGAGGCTGGAAGCCAGCAACCCAGATTTGGAGTTGCAGAAAGTTAATTTTTCAGTGACCATGGGAGAAATCTGATTTCTTTTTATTTTTTAGTGTTGCAATTTAGCCTTCAGAGAACCAAAACAGGAACACGTGACTTGTTTGGCTACAAAGCTCATTAGCATAGCTTGACTACACTGAATTACTTGAGAAGATTTTGCAGACCAAAAAAAAGGCAAATGAATAAAAAGACACAATAAATCTGTGAACATTGTAACTCATTAAAAGACAATTTATGGACAGTGAAGGGGCTGGAGTCATTGAATAAATTATTATCACTGAAATTATTCAGCCCTGTTTAAATTACGGAAGATGTTAGCAGGTTGTTGTCTCAAGTCGTCTTGCATACTTTATATCCAGTGGTCTTCTGAGCCCTTCTGAGATCTCCTACATCAAGCTAAACTGTCAATTGAATCTTTGTTAACATTTTCAGTCTTTCCACAAAAGCATCATTTTACTGCAGCTTGTGAGAAGGGCCTGTCACAAAGTGACACAGTATGAAGGAATTGGCGCAGGTTTTAGTGGCCCTGGCTCAGCTGGGCTCTCCAGACCAGCTGGAGAACCAGGTCTCTGGGTAGGGGGAAGCTGCTCTGGGCAGAGGCTGGGCTTTCCTGTGTGCTGGTTTGGGGCTGAGGAGTGACTCCCTGCAGGGATACAGCAATTATCAGTCTTCCTTCTCATCACTGTTGAGTGTAGGTGTCACTTCTTCAGCTCACCTTCTGGGACAGAAACACCCCACAGCCTGCACGCATGTAAAATTGCTGTGAGTGCAGTCAGGGAGATGTGCTTCTGAGCTGCCCTCAGTCATAACGTTCAGTCGTGTCAGGGGATGGGTCGGGATGGGGCTGGTCCACGGATGTGCATCTCCTTCAGGCTTTGTGCAGGAACAAGACCAGGGACTAGTCCTGTTCTCCAAGAAACAAACATTGCTTGGTCTGTGCAGCCGACTAAAAAGTGAGGTTTCTCTGGGATCCCAGCTAGTCAAAGATGTTTAGGAGGACTCAGATGTTTCCTTTAAAAAAATCATACTGAGTTACAAAGAAGGAACAAACCCATTTCCCTGACCACCAAAGGAATGGCAGCTCCGGGGATTATTTGTTGGTTGAAGTGGTAACAGTGAATGGTTTGGGTAAGGATACAGGTGATATCAATCATACATCATTTGCAAGCAAAGCCACTGAGCCATGTGCAAATAATACCCACCAGCCATGCTAATTCATTGTGGGGGCTGAAAATCAGTTGTGTTCTTGGGGATTATGGCTGTTGCAAGCCCTCAGCCAGACCTGGGCAACCCCTGGCCCTTTGGGGGGGGCGGGCTCAGCTGGGAACAAGGGCCCCCTTTGAGGAGGAAGGGCTTTCCTAGCTCCCCCTGTAAATGCTGGCTGCGAGCAGCTTGCTTTGGGGTGTGTGAGGCAGAAGAAAAACTGAGCTGCCACTATGAAATATTTGGAGTGACAATAGACATTTTTTATCCTCTCTGACTAAATTAATTAACAGTTTGGATGCTGAGAGTGGGAGCAACTCTGTGTCGTGGTTTAATCTCAGTTGGCAACTAAGCACCGCGCAGCCGCTCGCTCACTCCCCCCCCGGTGGGATGGGGGAGAGAATCGGAAGGGTAAAAGTGAGAAAAACTCGTGGGTTGAGATAAAGACAGTTTAATAGGTAAAGCAAAAGCCACGCATGCAAGCAAAGCAAAACAAGGAATTCATTCACCACTTCC
>NW_008796165.1:11043754-11057501 GCF_000699145.1 Aptenodytes forsteri | reverse complement strand
CTAGTGTAAGCACTACCTAGCAACAACTAAAACATGGGTGTGTTATCAACATTGTTCTCACCCTAAATCCAAAACACAGCACTGTACCAGCTACTAGGAAGGAAATTAACTCTATCCCTGCCGAAACCAGGACACTCTGCAATGTAAAAGGTACTTTTTTTTTAGGTAAAGCAAAAGCTGTGCACGCAAGCAAAGCAAAACAAGGAATTCATTCACTACTTCCCATGGGCAGGCAGGTGTTCAGCCATCTCCAGGAAAGCAGGGCTCCATCACGCGTAATGGTTACTTGGGAAGACAAACTCCATCACTCCGAATGTCCCCCCCTTCCTTCTTCTTCCCCCACCTTTATATACTGAGCATGACATCACATGGTATGGAATATCCCTTTGGCCAGTTTTGGTCAGCTGTCCTGGCTGTGCCCCCTCCCAGCTTCTTCTGCACCTCCAGCCTTCTCAGTCCGTAGAGCATGGGAAGCTGAAAAGTCCTTGACTAGTGTAAACACTACCTAGCAACAACTAAAACATCGGTGTGTTATCAACATTGTTCTCACCCTAAATCCAAAACACAGCACTGTACCAGCTACTAGGAAGGAAATTAACTCTATCCCTGCCGAAACCAGGACACTCTGCAATGTAAAAAGGTACTTTTTTTTTTTTTTAAATGATGTATGTTCTTGGAGTATAATTATATAGAAATGCAAATGTCCTGTAAGACAAGGACAGGTGTGTAATTCTGTTGATCTGCGGGAATTGTGGAAGTATTTGCATACAGACTTGCATGAATCAGCTCTGTGATAAGAGCATTTACATAAGCAGCAGTTCAGCTACTTTCTGGATTTTAAGAGTTAAATCACTGAAATATTTAATAACTTCCTCATCCCTACAGTTATGGCCAGGACCAGTGGTGAGTTGAAGGTAACTTCTTTGTGCTGTAATGCAAAAAGGTATAGAGATGCACTTAGCTACAGTGGTGGGGAGAGCTGAGAGTTGAAAATCAAAGTCCTGAAAGTAAGGATTAAAGTTGCTTTGTCTTTTTGTAGTCTGTACAGCTCTGCTTTTTTCTAAGTTCCAGATTATTCTCTATGTTTTATATGTGTTAGGTCTCACATCATGCGTTTTCTAAGGAGAACGTGTGTTTATCATGTCATTGGCCTCGGGGATCGGTGTGGGGACTTTCTCCAGACTACTGTTTTTTTTGCTGCTGCCTTTGCTTTGCATTACCTCCCTGTGGTGGTTTGGTGTTGCTAAGGAAGTGGATATAGATGTCACCAAACCATTCCTCTGCTCCTCAGCTGTGCTGCTTGATTTTGTCACGGTTGTTTTAGTGATACCTTAACAAATTTACAGACAAAGGTGGTGGGAGTGTCACAGAAAGATGGGTTTAATAACCACTTGTAGAGAAAACAAAAGCAAATCCAGTGACAGCCCTGGCAATTCCCCCTTTCGTTATTGCTGACAGACGGCACAAGAATAAAAACAAGCTGGTTTACGTGCACTGACACTAATATACAACCAACAGTGATGTCCCGAAGGAAATGTCACCAATTAGCATGAAAGCTGCTGCAGTTATCAACTTAGACAAGATTTGGCCGTGGAAAGTACAAGGTTTTAAGATGAACCTATGATTCCTTCTCCCAAATGCTTTCTTATCCAAACACGTGGAGATTTGTAAGACAGCTCAAGTGAACTTCTTGGTAGGCTCTTGTGGTCTGGTGAAGCTGTTTGCTACATGCCTGTAGTTTCTGGGAATGAGGTAGCACAGCGTTATTGTGAAAACAAATATGTTTTTATATATACATAAGGTGCAAAATAGTGGGATTGCATGACAAAGTTCAACGTTGGAAAAGTCTTTAAAAATGAAGATGGAAACACTGAGCTGCGTGTTAGGGAGATGGAGGATAGCAGGGGAAGGATTTGGGTTCCTTCAGTTTGCATAAACTGCTCAATACTCAGTGTTTAATCTGAAACTGGACAGGAAAAAATAAAAGTGGGGAAACTGCCATACCATCTGTGCTAAAAAAACAAAAACAAAAAACCAAACAACAAAAAAAACCTGCATTAAAAACCTTTCCCTGAAGCTGTGCTTTAATAAGATTCCTAGTCAGAAGTCAAACTCTGCCTAGTAATTCATTCTAAACTCTCAAAATGCATTTATTACTGTGGAAACGGCAGAAGTGAAGTGACCACATTTGAGGTCCATATTCAAAATTAACAAAATCTAATGTCATTCTGAGTTAAAAAGGAAGGAAAACGAGCACTGTGACATGGCCGAGACACACAGAAGGTATCTTTTGCATTAGCAGGCAGCTAAATGAGCATTGTTTGAAATAACGTTTTATTAGGTTTCCTTAAAGTGGATACTCAATGTGATAGATTATTTTTTAATCTCAGATAAAGTTATTGAAATGAGAAATGTTCCATTATAAAGGAATTTCTTTAAAGACAGGGATACACTTTATCATATTATAGCTCTTGCATCATATTAAATGCTACTTAATGTGTTTTATTGAAATCCAAATGTCTTGCTTAGTGTTTCTTTTCCAACAATACAAAAGCTTATGATTCATAACCTTTTACATAATAGATATATTAATGAGTTTCTGCATATTTTATTGCTTTGTATTATTCTACAAGCCATTAATCTGTTTTTCTTGATTATCAGTTATGGCAAAGATGCTATAATTTTTCTCTGAATTTCATTGCTGCCAACCAAGTTCAAGACTTTCGGAACTAATTTCTTTAGCTACCTGTTGGGCTCATTAAACCTGATTCTTTTCTTCTTCCTTTTTCCCATTGAAGATTGTATCCAGCCAAAGACCCAGCATATTTTTATCTGAATACAGGAGGATAAATTCTGCTTTGGGGTACTTGCGTGTTCTCTCATTCGAGTAGACTAGAGTTGTGCGTATGAATCTCAGGCCCTAATTATGTTTCTAAAAATAGAAATTTCTTGCTATAAATACATGACTCATTGAAATAATTCCTGTATGTTTAGGCTGCAGACGTGACTTCTGCATATTCATTAACCTCCCAGTTCTCCACTTGAGATATGGAAATGCTTGATGATTAGCGGAGGACCTGCTAGGAGGACACAGGGAGAAAGGGTATTGCCACCTCTGTTGGAGGGGGGTGGGGCGGTGTTAAAGCCAAACTAACAAATTGTGGGAGCAAGTGGCAGTAGCTTCAAGCTGTTCTTGTCTCCTCTGTCATGGACCAGTTTGGGGTGGAGCAGACCCCGCTGTAACTTCAGCCTGGAGAGGCTTTCAGACCTGGGGCCTCCTCCCAGGGCCACCTCACGTGGTGCAGTTTTGACTCTACGTAGCGCTTCACACTTTATCTTTTTCTCATATTTTCCTTAGATTGAACTGGTTTGTTTATGTATGTATACACTTTAACTTATTTTTCTATTTCCTGTAAGTCATATAAGTTAGATGTTTAAGTTACCTGGTTTCTAACTCGTATGTGGACAAACTTCAAGTTTCACAGGGATCTGTGCAGTTCACAGGCATGTAATAGGTAGTTTTGTGCACATATTGCAGCCTGCTGTTAGTCCCAAGAGTGTGGTTTTGCTAAAGGTCACTGGCTGCACAGGTCTGAACAGTGGTTTCATATGAATGGGAAAATACTGTATACGGTATATATTGTGTACTATATTTCTGACAAGGCTACCTCATATTATTATTTTTATATATTTTCTTTTCCTCCTCAATGGCTTTAGTTGCTATCAAAACAGGATATTAATGATTAAGTAAAAATACCCTTCATTATTACACATAAAAATGGATGGCAAAGACATAATTTCCACTATGCAGAAGCAAATGTGTGGACCGTAGACCACTTAGCTCCACAGAGCAGGTTAAAATGGGATTTAAGTGATCCACAGATCTCGTGCTGTCCCAGCTCCAAGGGGTCCATGTCACCCACAGGGAACAACCACACTTTTACTGTGAGCGCAGGCCTTAATGGTGTGGGTTTAATTAACAAATCATGTGAATACAATATGGCAGAACGAACTCTCATTTTACCCTGGCAATGATTGATTTATATTCCCAGTGTGACAGAAAGCATTTCTATTTTTATGTCCAGCAACAAGTTGTTGCCATGGCAACATCAGTGTTGGGTACCATTCGCATCCCACCCTCATCCCGAAGTGAAACCCAGTAGGTTCTGAAACTTTTTAAAAGTGATTAGAGTAATAAATTTTTTAAGGTAAGTTTTACTTCTTGTCTCCTTTCCTGGGGGGGAATAACTTATATTCCAGGAAGGTAATGCATGAATCTACTGTACCTTCTGCCAGCCACTGTATTGGGCAAAGTCCAACATACCCTACAAAAAGAGCTGGAAAAGCTTCATTTTTGCTCTCTTGACCCTTTGCCTACTCCTTCCCTCCTGCTTTCTTTCGAGGGGGGACGACGACGACACACAACTCCACCAAAACCAAACCTACTCTCAATGCTTCCTTCAATTGCACACTTGCTAAATTGTTTTTAAAATCTGCAGCCTGTTTCTACTACACGTGAAGCCAATGGTAGCGTTTACAAAGTCAAGCTCTTGTCTTTGCAGGGTGCCTGAGCAGGGCACGTGTAACATCTTTTCTGTTTGCTGAGTGCAAATTTGATACTTTCCAGTCTTGCTAGGTGATTGTCCTTGTTTCACGGGGAATCTCCCCAAAGCCAGAGATGAGGTGAGTAGTCCTAAGGCTCCAATAATTTTTTTAATCTCTTGCAGTTGCTCCTATCTTTACCGCTGAATTTCCAGGCCATACTCTGTCTTACAGCAACCATGGTTTATGCTGTGATTGAGAGCGAGTTGCTTTTTCTGATTATATAGACTACTGCTGCAGAGTACCCATACCCCCTGCTCTGAGGCTTGCTCTGCTGAGTGCTGACCTGCTGCTATCTCTGTTGCTACAGGAACGTATGTTTGGACTTAGAGGAATATAAGCATAATCTTTTGACTATGCTAAAATATTTGCTTTCTTGGGCAAAGGGAGGGATAGCTAAATGGCATACCTGAAGAACAAGCTCCTGTGGTAGCAACTGTAAACTCGATAACGTGAGCTCTTCTGACCAGCACTGGGGTGCATGTCATTCCCCTCTAGATCCTCACAATCAGGGTTTGCTAATAGAGATGCTTTCTGCCTAAAAGAAGCAGCGTCCCATTCCCAGCAACTGCTTTCTACTGCTGTTTCTGCCAGCTGCTGGTTGCCCAGGCAGGTTGTGGCGTCTCTGTCTTTGGAGATACTCAAAACCCAGCTGGACCCAGCCCTGAGCAACCTGTTCTGGGGGGGCCCAGCCCTGAGCAGGGAGGATCTCCAGGCATCTCTGCCAACCTCAGCAATGCAAGGAAATAGACCCAAACCATGCCTTAGTGCAGGTGCCAACAGTCCAGCTCCATTTGTGAGTTGGCTTGTGGTAAATACTCACAGCTTACACAGCTCCAGCAGCCTCCTGCCATCTCGGGGTGCCCCATAAAGGCTGCTCTGCTCCCTGCCTGCCTTGCTGGGAAGGGGCAAACAAGCATCATGACTACTTCTTCATCAGTGCATCAAAAACAGCAAGAAAATACCCACGCTGCTGCACCTACTTCTAGCGTTGACTGGCTGGAATTATTTACTGTTAGTGGATCAGCGGGTATTTGAACAATCTTTTCTTTTTTATTTTTTCCCCATCTTGCAAGGTTTAAATGTAATTAAAAGGAGATGACTGAAAATCAAGTTTGGTTTATCTGTGGGTGACCCAGCAAACCACATCTTTTTAATTTCATGCATCAATGAGATGATACGTCATGCTTTGTACAGTACGACAGCTTGCTACATTGCATAACTCAACATGCTGATGCAACCAGGCATGCAAAATTAACCTGATCGTCAAAGCCAGGAAATTCAAGACAACAAGCAGCTTCCTCCTCAGCTTGCATTGTTCAGCAAACCTCGTTATTCCCCATCTTCCCTCTTAGTCCTGTTCTGTACAAACGAAGAGAATGGAGTATTTTGAAAGATATGATAGGGTAAAAATTATGTGAATAACCCCAGACTGGATTGGGGTTGAACTGACACCTTTTCTCTGTCAGGGTCTGCTCAAAAGGATGGGCATCTCTTTGGCTTTTGGGTTAGCTGGGAAAGGAGAGTGGCTTGCTGTGCTTCTTGCGGGGGCTGTGCTTCGCTTTTTTTTTTTTTTAACAGTTGTATGAGCCTATACTTCTCACAACTCCTTGCATCCCATTTACCAGATCTTAGGACTATTCCAGTGCTGCAGGGAGGCTGCAAGTCCAACAAACCTCACGTGAATTTGTCTTTCTCCATTTCCACACCACACAGCTGTGTAAGCACCAGCTGCCATCTGGCCTTTGTGGCTAACTTCTTTTTGGAGTGACATGGAGAGGGACGTTGCTGCGGCTTTTCTGCTCCTCTGCAATCCTGTAAGGCAGTCGGATCATCTCATCTGCTTCCTTCCCAGGGAAGGGAACAGGAATATTGCTCAGCAGATGCAGGGCTGCTTTGTGGGACCCTCTGCAGCCACTCCTGAAAGCCACCAGCAACACATGCTTGGTCTTGCTGTGCCCAAACTGGAGCATAATTATGAACTGCAGGGAGAATAAAAGACTGACACTGGGCATGAATATCTTCAGAGTCAAAGGCTATGGCATGCCACATGTAAGCTTGAGCATCCAGTGCTTTGCTCGGGGCAAAATCCTTGCTTAATATCTGACATCTGTCAGTGGCTCCTTGCATGTTCCTGGGTGAAGTAAAATAGAAATTCTGCAGGAGTTTCTCACATGGTTGCAGCAATGGGAAGCCTTGAGAAACTGCTCTTGATGACTGCACTTGAAAGTATGGAAAACGGGGAGGATTTTCTGTGCAATCTTACCTGTCTACTTGTGCTCATTACCATAGCACCTGAGAGCAGCTCAGGGAAGCCCCTGGCCACAGTGATGAGTGGCATGTGCTTACCTGAACAGTGAAAATCAAAACAAAATGGTGCTTAGTGATCTAAGTAAGGATCAAACTCAGTGTTGGGATTATTGCAGTGACTGGCATAGATTTTGGTAATGGTGACAGTGACATAGTTGTTTACCTGCAAATTAAAGTGACCAGAACATGGGCCTGCATGTCTCTGGGTGACCAGTGATGTACAGATGCTGCTGTTCTGGCTGGAAGAAGTCCCTTTGGAGCAGGAGCTGCTGCCTGTTTGCGTAGTGCCTGGTGCGATGGAGTTCAGCTCCTTCAGCTGTCCCTCTGATTTTCATGCATATTAAAAGAGGGGAAAATGAACTGCCTGAAATCTATTTCTCACCTTAATCCCCATATCAGCAAATGGGCTCCTTTGAAATAACAGGAATTAGTATGTCTCGGAGAGGTAGAAGAGGGCCATGACAGTTTGGAGTCCTTAGATATTGTTCTTGCTTGAGTTGCTTTGCATTTTCTCAAAGTGTACAGTGCCCTCTGGCACAATATACATCCACACTGCATTGCTAAGTGCTGAAACTTCACATCTTAATTCTATGTGAGTGGTTTTCTCTCGAGGCTGCGATGCCTCTGTGGAGAGGGAGCCTGATAGCAGCACTGAGAAGGTTAAGCATTATGCAGAAAAACGCTGATGGTGTATTAAAAAATATCTTCACTAATGTCTTCTTATTTTTGTTTTTGTCTTGTACAATCATATTTGAAGTACATCCACTTTGAGGTTCGGTGAGGAAAAGCCTGTTTATTTGAAGCGGATGGAGATACTTGAATGGAGGATAACGGGGATATAGGGCTCTGGGATAAATGCACTCCACTTGTGCATTCCAGATTAAAAGAAAAAGAAAATACATAAGCCACACAGCAATATTATCATCACTTTGCACTTTCCTTAGGAAATATCTTAATATTCTATAATCCTCTTTGCTACAGAATGGGGACTGAACTAAGATGGAATTGTATTTTAATATTTTAATGTAATTCCTTGTGAAACAAAAGGGGACCGTGTTCAGAAGCTGGCTAGATATATGGCAAATGGGAACTAGACAAGCTGTGTAACATCATGACCAGTTTCTATGGCAACAAAAATGTCAGCTATCCTTTTGGCTGATTCTATTAATCTGTGGTAGAGGCACTGATACTGACACATTGGGAATTTATTTAAACAAGAAGGTGAAAAGATAACCTCGGCGCAGCTTATAAACAAGGGGGAAGTTAAGCCACTAACGTAATGCTATCTAACGTGTATATAACGGTGTAACAGGCAAGTAAGACATTTCCAAGGCAGGCACTCTGAATTTTATCAGAAAAGTGATTAAGCCATTTACCGGGAGGAGTTACCCACTATTGTTTGGGTTTTTGACAAAATTCCAGATCTGCCTCCAGGGTTGCCATACCTGAAAACGCTGCCCCGTGTTTGCCCATGTACTGTTGAACCAGGAGCCGGGTAGCACTAAAGCCACTAAGCGGGGTGAGATCTGGGCACCTGGGACATCCTAAACTAGTTGCCTGGTTTTTGGTGTCTTCCCCCCTATGCTTGCTGGCTTCTGTCCTGGTTTTACTCATGTAGCCGGAGCAAAGTGGCTGCCTGATGGAGAAGGCTGTAGTACTCGGTAATTAAAATGCATGGGCTGGCCACTGGAAAATGGAAAAAGCAGTTGCAAGGAAACAAACTCCATTCTCTATTCCCTCTATGTGGGTCAAATATTTTCCTAGGGATACTCGGAAATGATTGTGCTATGCTATTTCCCTTTGGTACTTTATCCTTTATTCTCTTGTTATTGCAATAGCTAAATGTTTTCCTACTTTTCAATGTACCATGACAATACAAACTGTACGGTGATGTTGGAGCACAAAATAAATATGGATGCAGATACTTGTCATTATGATAAAACAACATCTTTTCATCTTTATCTTGGAATTACAGGCTCCTCAGGAAGATGACAGTGTCTTGTTATGGAAAATGAATTTTCGGTAGTAGAAAGATATCTTTTAACTTATTCTTGAATTCTTCCTGTTTGCCAGAGGCATGTAGAAAAATTAGCTTCTTTCCCAATTCTTTTGCTGCTTTTATTAAAATTCATAGTACAAAAAGTGCCATATAAAAGTGCTTGGCATGTGACTGACAAAAAGAAAGCTGGAAAATGCAGAGCTGAAGTTATAATAAGATTATTTGCTGGCTGCTGTCTGGATTTTTCTTTTTAGTTATTTAAAAAAAAAAAGTAAGCCTTCAATATCTTTGTCCATTTCTTTTTTGGCTTCTTATGTACTGAAAAGAATTTAATACAATATGTGTTTATATATTTCTGATTTAAAAAAAAAAAATTTTTTTACTTGGGAATTCGGCTTATCAGAATTGTAACCACAATATAACTCTTGGAAACTGAGTTCATGTGAACTTTTGAACTTTTTCAAATTTAGAAAAGCTTTCTGATGGGGACAGGTATTCTCAAATTTATTCTGTGCTTCTGTTAAGTAAAATCATGTTCCTCTTGCATCCCTGTGACCACTGGCTTTGTTAAGCAGGTGTTGTTGCAAAATTGCCCAAATGCATTATGTTTTGAGCTTCTACAAAGCCAAAAAGATACGTAGTGATAGTATATCTGGTATACAGCAAAGTTGGTTTCTCCTGGTTTCTAGTCCAAAAACAACGGTTATGTTAAAGACAAGTTTCTTATCAACCTATGTATTTAATATCATCAATTTATGAAGTTCTGCCTCTAACTCCCATGGGAGTTTGCCAGTGTTTTAGACAGCTTTTCTTCCCATCTGTGTAATGCAGTAGCAGAGAAACGTAGGTCACGTCACTTGATATTACAGAAAATGAAGCAGATGTGACTAAGACTGAGCCTGAGAGCTTGAAATATCTCTGCCCCTGTCTAGGGGAGGCGAGGATGGAGCTGCTTACTGAAAAACTCCACTCCCTCTTAAATCCCAATGTAGCTTGACCTGATCAGGAGCTTTTTGTGAAGATGATCTCGATTATTTTGCTTTTCTTTCCTTTCTACAGGAAATTTTAACAAACTACAGTTGGGAATGTTTCTCTAGTCCTGGTAGCAGCGAAAGAGAGCTCCTTGGGTTTCTTCCTCTCTTGGCATGTTTTCAAGTCTACCTGTTTCTTCTGCTGGAGATGTTTCCTTTTGTACCTCCTCACTGAAGACCCACCTGAACTCAGGGCTTCCACAGACTGGGCAGTGTCCTACCCCCAGGAACCTCACTAGTCTAGATCACAGGGAAGAATGTCATTTTAATCCTGAAAAACAGAGAACAATAAAACTTTAAGCCTCTCAAATGACTAAAATAAAGGAAGCCTGTTCTTTGTCCTGGCTTAATTGTTACAGCACAACCAGACCTTCTTCTCTAAAGAAGGTGAAATCTGCTATGAGGGGAGAATGTGGGGGAGTGGAATTTCTTCTAACTGCTTTTATTCTTAAGCAGGACTGACATACTGTATGCAACGAACATTAATAACTTTTAATTCAGATGGAAAGTCATGCCAGAGACATTGTGAGAAGAATGCAGTCTTTCCTTCTGAAGCCACTGACTTGGAAAACTTGCGCACACAAAAAGGCTGACCTTTTGAGAAGTCATAGGCATTAACTTCTGATTAAGTACTGTATTTAATTTCACTGAGCATCTAACCTGAGGGCAGGCTCTAGCCTAGTGTACTTTGAAGTCAAATGCCTGGCTGGTCCTATCATGATCAAAACACGTTTTGAGTCCTAGGTATTAGCAAGGTAAAGACTTGGAAAACTTGCGCACACAAAAAGGCTGACCTTTTGAGAAGTCATAGGCATTAACTTCTGATTAAGTACTGTATTTAATTTCACTGAGCATCTAACCTGAGGGCAGGCTCTAGCCTAGTGTACTTTGAAGTCAAATGCCTGGCTGGTCCTATCATGATCAAAACACGTTTTGAGTCCTAGGTATTAGCAAGGTATTAGCAATTACCTCTGGTGCAAAAGCAGATATATCTTGATTTGTTTTAAGTTCTTGTATGATTTTGAAGGCATTATTTGGGATATCTCCTGTAGTACTTTAAAAATAAGGACCCTTACTTACTCTTTTGTCTTCTTTTGGCCAGTAACGCCAATTCTGATCTGGCAGAAAAGAGTGAATCTACTCCGGTTGCCTGAGTTGCCATCCCTGTACACTGAGGTTGGACTGGCTCTGTGTTAGTGCACTTGGATTTCCTTGTTTGCCTTGCCTTCTGCCCTTCAAAGACACAAGCACTGATTTTTATTATTTTACACATTTTTATATACATGTCTGTGTGTATAAAATACAATGTATTTATTATTTGTTATATAATATTATATATTATGTTATAATGGCATATTTCAAGTATCAAGCTTTGTGTTTAAAATCCAGGCATTCCTCATCAATAACGTGGCAGTGGCCTGCCAGATGCCTGTCTTGTCAGCCAGATGTTCCTAGAGGAGCTCTTCAATAAAGCCTGCCAAAGGACTAGAAATCATGTTGCTGGCTCTTGGCAGATTTTGGTGTGCGTTGGAAGTAGGGCCTCCAGTATGTGTGTGTGCCTCCTCATAGCAAAAGGGCCAGTGTTTTCAGGGTCACGTCAGAGCAGGATAGGCCAGAAGTTGAAGGTGGTCTGAGCTGGTGTGGAGTAGCAGAGAGCTGGCCTGATGTTCATTAGCAAGCTTCATAGCTAATTAAGTGCCTTATTTGACACTTCTAAAAATGATAGATGGACACATGACAGTATGTATCCTTTAGAGGTGAAAGTACGATCAGAACTACTTAATTGTTAGCAGAAGGAGGCCCTTCAGCTTATAACTAATGTTGGTTCTCCATCTGGTTATGAAGCAGGTGGCCAGGTGGTAAAATAGTAAAATCTCATGGAAAGATGAGACAGGGCAAACTTCACGTTCTCTCTTCCTTCTACCTCACAGCCTTTTCTTCCCTTCCCCAAATCTACCCAGCCTTAAAAATCAATGCGAAGGCAGTCTTTGCTATGTGAGGCTGGAGACCTGTACCCTAGGACTCTCCTCAGATTGCCATTGTCCTGAGCTCGCAGTGACAGTGTTTGCAAGGGTTTGGGTTATTGCAGTTTTAAAAGCTAACGCTTGTTGGTAGAGTGCAGTTGCTCTCGTGTAGGCTTGCTAGACCAGCTCTGTTCTACAGAGTGAAACGTATTTGCTCAAGGGGTTCATAAGTGTTTAGCTTAACCAGGGAGGCACAGCTGTGAGGGTATGTGCACGGTTGCTTCGTGTGGCTTGGCCAACAAGGAGTTGAATCACAGTAATGTGATGGTTTGCAGCAGTCTACTGCTTCCTTGGAGGAAGAAAATATGTTTTCGTCTCGTTGCCAGAAAGGTCTGATCCACCTTGGGGTGTAACGCATTAAATTCGGAGCTGCTACATGTTCACTCCAAAATATGCTCCCTGTTGAATTTCCTTCTGCCAAAGAAAAGCAAGTCTACCAGAACCAGTCAGTAGTATCATTTCTCAACCCCCCCCGATCTTTCACTGGTGTACAAAGGGAATCGCTTAACAATCACAAAACCTACCTTGGTTGCTCTGTGTCAAAGTCCCCCTCAGCAGTCGGCAGATTCCTGGGATGGCTGAACCACAGGTGAACAACTGGAGGGTTTTCTTCCCTCTGGACCGTGACACGGTGCGGTAGGAGATTAACCCTGGTCAATGTGTGAATTGAAATCTTACGTTTTGTGCAATACTTAAGAAAGGAAATACTGAAACATACTGAAGTGAGAGGATATTGCCTTTAATCAGGCTGGACGTGTGCTGAATTCACATTAGAAATGTCTGTTCCATATGAAATCAGGCGGGATTAGAGCCTCTGCTAGTGCAAACTGTTGGGGACGCGGTGAAGTCGGTGCAGACGTGCTGATTCACTCCTTTCTACGCGTGGCATTAACGCCGATCCTTGTTACCAGACTAAAAACGTCTAAGACGATGCAAGACTGTGATACTTAACATTTTTAGGCAACTGCTGTTTTTGTCAAAACTGTCTGTAGCTTTTCTTCTTCAGCACAAGATGGTAAGTAATGAGCTATTGGAATAATGTCTGTTTGAAACATCCGTAGCCATATGGCAATGTGGGAGGCGAGGATAAAACAGGGATCAGTCACAAGTGTTTACTTTGAAACACAGATAAAAAGGCAAGTTTTGTGCTATAGCTTGGTTACATGTCGGATCAGGTACTGGAAACAAAGTAGTTTTAATTACTTTTGCGTTTAGTGAACTTTAAAATCCCAAACACTTAAATCCGTTGTGTATTACTCCTCCTGATTGCTCTCTTCAAATCTGCACTGTGAAACAACAGGACAAACCGATGTTTGAGTGAAACCATAACTGACTAATCCACATATACATTGGATGTTATTTTCAACACTGATATGAGCTGTATGTTGTTAAAATGGGGAAAATGTTGCTGAGGAAGGTTTGTGCAAGTGCCTGGCTGCACTTGCAAGATGGCTTCAGAGGTTTTGGGGTTGTTTTAAGACCAGTTCAAGACCCCCTGGCAAGCTCTTGGCTGAATAGTTAAATTTTTTTCCAAAGAGCTGAAAAACTTGTGCTCCTTCCTGGCGTGAGCCACAGCTGTAGGAAGCAGAGTCCTCCGAGAAAGTAGGTGGGTTATTTTGGTAACTGAAGTGGTTTTGGAAGTGACAATTTGTAAAAATATCCCTCCGGAGATAACTCCTCATTTGGGATTGGGGGGTTGTACTGATTTTTTTTTTTTTTTTTTTTTTTTTTTTTTCCTTTTGTGGGCTTTGCAATGTCTTTTTGGAAGGGTGTTGCGCCCG
>NW_008796165.1:11033757-11043575 GCF_000699145.1 Aptenodytes forsteri | reverse complement strand
GGGTTGTTGTTATTTTTTTTTTTTTTTTTTTTTTTTTTTGCCTTTGCTGAGCTTTGCACCTGTGCTGTTGGCCCCTGCCTCCCTCCCAGAGCAGGAGCCCTGAACCTCAGCCGTCTGCTCCATCCCGGGGCCCCCACATAGGAAACCTTTTGGGGGATGACAGAAGAGAGGCCTTTCTGCACCCGTCAGTGAGGCCTTTAGAATCAAGTGGTATTAAGAAAATGTTTTGGTTCAACAAAGAAAACCTCGCATAATCTGTGTGCATTTCAATTTTAAAATACTTCTGCAGATTAATTAGATTGATGATCCTATTGGGTAGGATGAAGGTGAATATGTAGGTGAAGAGAGAAACTTGCTGCATCAATATGGTCTGGCAGTTTCCTCTGGGAATACATTATTGACTGCTGAACAAATAAAGTAACTTGTTGGTTTTTAAAAGGAAATTTTGTGATAGTGGAACACTTTCTTCGCAAAGTAGAAGCACAGAACGGGGGGGGGGAACCCTCAAACTTTGCTAATACTGTGTGGGCTTTTGATTAGAGAGTGCTCTGTATGCTAATTGAATGTTGTCTTATATCAGCATAATCTTGGGGTTATGTCTGGTCAGTGTTAATGATAAGTGACAGAGACGCATTTCAGAAACTGTTTCATCAGATGAGAATTATATCCTGTAAATGCAAGCCCAGATAATAATATTTCATCTTTGTGTTGATTTATCCTGGCCTTAGACTATTTATATCGATTTTCTGCTGGAAAACGTATCATCTTGCGTGTGATCTACTAATTGCACACATACAATACAGACATTATACACAGTATAATGTATAAATATATAAAAGACGAAGACCTTGAAACGTATATAAATAGATTCTAAAATCAGTTTCAAGATAAAATTGCTTCATAAAGGAAACATATTGTATATATGCTTATATGTACAACATGTACATATGTTTTTATAAACTTTATAACCATGTTTAATGCGTGTGCTTTAAACTTATAGGACCATATTGCCTAGAGAAATATGCTTGTAACTGTTCACAGGATAAGTGTTTATAATTGCTGTGATTTTTGAGCACAATTATTGTAAGTAGCTATGCATGAAAAAGAGCATTTAGAAGAGAAATGGGCTTTTTCCATGTAAGAATGATCTTTTTTAAAAAAAAAAAAAAAAATAGCTGAGGGGAAAAAGCAAGTTATTTTTAACCCAGATCTGTTCATTATTCATGCTTAACAGGAGAGCCTTACAAAAAAAAAAAAAAAATCCTGGGAAAGTGGCTTTGTTCTACCAGCATCTAGGTAACTTCACTAAAATTAAACAGAAACAAACCCACCATCTACCCATCAGTTTTAGTGCTACATACAAATGTCTTCACAGCTATTTGCACTTGAAATGTTTCATTTGCCAACTCCAACTGGCATTTGCAAATGCAGATTAGTTATGGGAACGCTGTTGGCTGCTGCTTCTTCCTCCTTTCAGATGTGGTTCCTACTGGACACTTCCTGCCCAGACTTGTAGGCAGCAAACATATGGTCTGGTAGATAGTTTATGGAATAACTTGCTGGGAGTACTTCAAGTGTTCCAAAAATCTCACGGGCAAAGATGCACAATTTTCAACATAACATTCATCTGAAATGCCAAAGTTAAGATATTCATTTGCTCACTTGTATTGTTGCATTTCATAACGATAGCACAGACAGAGATAGATTGCGGGTTAAATTAACAGATATAAATCTCTGCCTTTATTAGCTGTTTGCTTGAAATGCAAACACTTTCAGGGGTCTGCATTACAAGAAAAATTGCTGTATCTTATTAACAAGTGAATTCCACAGCGTCAGTAGCTAACAACAGTGGAATTGTCTGTCTGTCTGAGATTAGAATTTCTCACTTCACACTGTACGGCACTTCTGTTTTGTCAAATGTGTTCAGTGCCTGCCATCACTAAGGGAACTGTCTAATTCTTCCTTGTACTTCTGAACTGTGTCAAGTGTTCCGGGAATCAGTTCTCATACAATTTTAGTTTTTCATAGCCTATAGCAAATGAGTGTAGCACACCAATTTTGTATTTTCATAATTCCAACAAGATCTTTCATAAACACCCTGGTACTTGGGGCCAGGATTCAGTTGATGTAAGTCACTGTAGCAAAAAGAGTTTGATTTCAATTGCCTGGCAGGACATATTTATTTATATTAGCTAATCTTAGGTGAGGATCTGGATCAGGCTCTGCCTGAATACGATGTTTAATACCCCAAAATGTGACGCAGATCAATATATGCTAGAATAACTTGCCATTTTATGCTTCATGTGGCACTTGTATGCGTAGGTCCTTTACACGGCTCATCTCAGTACTGCACATGAAGTTGTGGTGGTGAGACTATGGTGGCTTAGGGCAGCTGATAATGCAGGATCTGTTGGTTAGCCTGTGGTGAGTTTGTGCCTGCGTGGAGATCTGATCACAGGCTGCCTGGCTGTGGAGCCAGGTAACTCTACCTCGAGGATGGAGAAGCTCAAAAAGTGCCTGTAGAAGGGGAGTTGGGAAAGGCAGTGCAACTTCCATGTGAGCTTAATAGGGATTACTTCTTTCCTACTAGTTAACTTCCATTCCAGTGAGCTGAAACCATACAATTTAACTTTGTCCAAGCACTCTTGTCTCTTCTGCAGTCTTTCTTCCTGGATGTATGTACATCAATGGAAACACAACCTGAGGTTTCTCTTCCTTCTTGTCCTTTCTGGTCTTCTTTGGAGCTAGAAATCTACCTTTGGTAGGAGGATCAGGTAGTGGACCTGGATGAGGAACAGGCATACAGTTCAATTTGAGGTTAATCACAGTAAATCTGTGTTGTGCCTTTCAAGTTGTAAACAAACTAGCTTCCCACTCTGACTGTCTGGCCTCGTGGGTGCAAAGGGGCAACTGAGCAGTGGGATTCAGGCTTAGCTACTTGCAAATCAGAAGGTAAAACGTGGTTATAGTTTGGAAACTCCTTTTGGCACCTTGTCTGTTGCTCCAGAGGTCTCAGGCGCTCCTGCTCTGTTGGCAGCTGCAATGCCCAGATGCCAAACTGAGCAACAACATATGTATTTTCTGGTGGCTGGCTTATTCACGTGATTTTTACATGATCTCTTTGACCGCTTTTCTCATAATGCATCTGGAGCCAGTCCAGGATCACACCTCCGGTAGCCTTTTCTGGCTGATTGTGTTTGCATGATCAATCAGCCCATGGTTGATTCCTACTAAATATTTTCAGATAGATACACAGCATGAGGCAAAAATTAATTTTAGCTTCAAGTGGGTTTATGGTTTAAAAGTAATTTCTTAGCTGAAAGTTGACAACTACCTTTATCCTTTTTGCCAAGTAACTTGTGACGTGTAGCTCGTGTGAAGTGACCAAAAGCACTGCCTTTACAAAAGGATGTGTTGCAAAAGGGCGAGTCTTCTCATTTCAGGACAGAAAAGCAGTCTCTCTTGCAGAAAGGCTGTCATCTTCCTTTTCCCAACCCATCCCTTTCTACCAGTTTGAAAAGAAAGGGTTGAGCCACTTGCCTGCATCAAAAGACACTTTCAGTGCCTTTTTATTTTAACGTCACCATTTTATTTTAACGTAGGTTTTGGGGGCTCAAAATGGAGGTGGGGTTTTGAGGTTTTTCCCTTGCCTAGCTTGGCACCACACTGCTGTGGGGAGTCTTGTTTCTAAGCCCCTCTCTCTTGTACCACCAGGGAAATGATGATGGCCAGCTCCAGGCTGGGGCACCCACCCAGACATTGCCTGCCAGGGATCTTGCCATGCCCTACGTCCCTCTGTGGACCTAGCACCTAGACCCAACTGGGTTACTGATATTTCTAAATTGGGCCCTTCCAGTCCCAAACAAAACATTATCAAACTTTGCATTTCTTTTTCAATGTTTGCATCCTAAGATAAGTAGGGAGGAAAATCAGAACCTATTCAGTATTGTAAATACAGCAGATTATTATCCTAATATGTTATGTAGCACTAACAAGCTAAATAATTCAGCACACTTTTAGGTCTCTATTCAAACTGATGAGCTAAAATAAAAAGTGTTGATTAAGCTAAGCGCATACCTCAGTGTAGATGGATATTGCTGTTTTGTTTGGTTCGGCTTTTTCCAAATAGGGGAGACCTCTGATAAATATACAACTGTTCTTGCAAGGCTTCTTGTAAGCTGCATTCCTTTGCTGTTTTACTGTCTCTTTAGTGTGATCACTTCAAACCTGCATTGCAAAACTAGGTTCTTCTATCACAAGCTTGTGCGCTCACGATGGGTTTTATTTTTAATCCTACCTCGCTGCTGGAGTCCAAGAGTCACATAAAGAAAACCTGGCCGTAGGACAATGATAAAGCATAAGCGTCAGCTTCTTGTATTTTCTTAAAAGTATTTCATAATTGAGAATTAAATGTTTTTGTTTTACTTTTTCCTTCTGCTGTTCCCCCTGTTAAAGATCCCAGGGTTTCTAGAAAATTCAGTAGTATTATCACATTCGAATAACATCTATATTTAACAGGCCCACTCTCCCCCCGTGGGGAGGTTGTGAAAGGGGAGATGGCTTTGCGGGGTGGCGGGGGTCTTTGGTCACTTCTTCTGTACTTGTGTGGAAAACGTGAGTGAACTCTCATGGCTTACAGTACCTTCAGGAGCCGCAAAGGTGGCTGTGCTGCCTTCATGGTGTGCTGCCATACCACGTTAGTGGGATCTTGGCAGAGAAAGGGAAGCTGTTCCAGTGATCTTAGATAGCTTCATCATAAATAGCCAACGTCCTGGAGTCATCCCCCTAGCAAACCAATTTGCAGGGGTATAATTGGATCTATTGACCTACTATTTTGGCTGTTCAGACAAGTTATTCTGTGTGATATAGGTGTTTGCTTCCTGTGCACCAAGATCTTTATTCCAAGAAGGCCTGAGGGGGTGGAATCCAGATTTAGTTGTTGCTCCATTTTTATTGTTTTTTAGTATGGAAATCCCTGCTTGTAGCATGAGGTAACAGTTAGACACGATCTCCGTATGCACTAGCCACAGTTTTCAATAAACTACCTCTTAAATTCTCAAACTAAGGCTTACATATAAGAGGAAATAAAAAATATGTGATTTTGAATGGTGCTTTACCCAATGCAGTAAATACATGGAGGAGGACATGTAGGCAAAGATAGCTGGCAGTCTGCTTAAAGCATTGTGGTGAAGAACAAACTAAATGTTTCTTTGGGAAGCTAATTTTTCATAATATGTGGCACATGGATGGAACAACACTATTCCTACTGAAACGAGCTGTCATCCCTTCTGTAATTAGCCCTATGTTAATGATATGATAGGTGTTCACCCTAATTTCAAACACATAAAGTTGTATTACAGAGGCCCTGTTCCCATAAAATTGATAGAAGAATCTTTAGTATCAATTATTTAGATAAATTAGCTTTCCAAATAAACTTTTATGGTGTTTGCCTAAATTAGATAGTCAGTTGCTAATGTAAAAAATTGAAATGTTAAGAAAAACCCACACGTGTTCAGTTAAATTTTTTTTTATATATAAATGCTTGAAGTATGAAATGGTCAGATTTTAATCTGAGTTTTCATTGTGGAGGCTTTGTCTATGGAGATATTTCTGACTTGCACCATTTCAGTCAAGTTCAGAAGCTGATTTTTTCCTTCTCTGTCAGCACAGATACAGAAAAGCTGTTATAAAGTGATCCCTTTAATCCTGTACCATTTTTATTGCTGATTAGAATCAGGGTAATTTCAGCCTGTGTTGAAGGAGTTAATATTCCTGATGGAGATGTGAAAAGTAGGAGCCATTTTAAATCTCAATACCAAATGCTGCCTTAGGGATCACACTGTGCTAAAACCCAAGATAAAAAGGCCTGACAAAGATTATTGACGGTTTACCTTTTAATGAGCAGCTTGGATTGATTTTTAATTCCCTCTGGGGCTGCTTGCTTTGCCCTGTTTCCACCCATGATGTCATGATTAACAACAACAACAACAACAACAAAATTAAGGCTTCATATCTGAATAACTGCAGAGAAATAAAGAGTAGCCATGGCATTAAAAGGAAAACTGTACCAAATCCTGTTGAACCTTCTAGGAAAAGCAGAGCACTTGAGTCAATGGTTTGGTGCTTCTCCTGTCAGAGGAAATGTACTTTCTACCAAACAACACCTCAATCCTTTGTTTACATTATACGTTTTTAATAATGTATCATTCTGCAAATCAACAGCAAAACAAGAACATGCCTTCAAATGTATTTAATATTATTGCTGAGAAAAGCAATGATTTCTTTTACCAAGCCCCCACCCCTCTAAAGCCAACACTGAACAAACCGCCTCTGGCTACGTTCCCATAATTTCGTTCAAATCCTTAAGCTTCAAAAGAGAGCAGCTCTGCCACCACAAAACTATCATTCCAAAAGCTCTTAAGCTCTGACATCATCTATTCTGTTTGAGTCCTTGCGTATAGACCTTGCCAGAAAATGGAAATCCCTTTTCCACACGGGAGAAAGGGTGTGTTTTTTAAAAATATTCCCATTCTGCATCAGGATGAAACACTATTTTAAAAAAAGAGAGAGAGAGAAGGAAAAGGCTGTTTTTCCCAGGTATAGCTTTCCAGAACAAAACCCTTGTTTTTGAAGAACAGGCTCAAGCGAAGCCTTCCAGGCAGGCAGATGGGAAGCCGGCGGCACAGAACCGTTCTGCAAAGTGGAAAGTTCCCTGTGGAAATCTCCCGTTTTCTGAGGGCAGGAGAGGCGCGTACCTTCTGCACTGGCTTAGGAGATGGCTCCAGCCTCCTGGGTAGGTCTGTGATCAGTAGGCAGTTTTTGGAGCCAGCTGGAGTGAAGCGTAAAGAGTGACAACACGTGTATGTGGCCACTCAGAGGCTATAGGGGCTGGAAAACTGCAAATTCAAGCCAGTTTGTGAGAACTGAAGGAGCCTGCTGATATATAGGTGTTCCTTAGAGTTATGTTGGGTGGAGGTGTAACTGGAAATGTGGTGGTTAAGAGCACTTGAAGAGTGGTACTTGTGCGAGGCCGTGCAGAGCTGGACGCTGTAGAGCGTCGTTCCTTAATGCACTCGGCCTATTGCAGGAGAGATGCTCTTGGGTGGAGAATGGAGAGGGGAAAAGCAAACACAGAAGGGAAACTGCTGGTTAAATTGCTTGAACTATCACTAAAATCCTCTTCTCAAAGTGTGTTGGGTTTTCTTTTTGTTAATTTTTTTTTCTTCGTTTTTCTTTAGAAGATGAGTATGTTGAATAACTACAGGCTATTCTCAGCAGTGTAAAATTTCAGTTCTTTAAAACACATTCTTACCTATCAAATTGGCGGGCTTGAGGAGCAGTTATTCTGCTGCAACTTCAAATCACCGCTTCAAAAATTGATCTGGGCTTAGGTATGTCTGTGTGTCCATGCTTATTAGCTTCATGTTGTGATTAACTTAATGGGCTATGGAATTTTACATGTATTCTATGCAAATGCAACTGAAAAACCAATTATTGAAAAGTGAAAAATGAACTCTAGGAGACAGTCATTAGACTATTAGAATCCCCAGTTCCTTTGGAAACTGTATTTGGGTAATACGTGGTTTTAATACTGAATTTCAACCCCAGAAAAAGCAGTTGGCAATTACATTTTTTTCAGGCAGTATGAAAACATTTTGACAGGCCTGCCTGCATGGGCTACTAAGACCCACTGGGCTTTACGAGTTGGAAAATTAGTCACGGCCTCAATAAAACGTTGTAGTCCACTTAGTACCCTATTTTCAAGACCCTTAGATGTACAAGCATCCGTGAATTTAGCTTGCGTGGCTGGTGAGTATAATCCATATTAGCTGGGTTGGATCCAGCAGCAGAGATGCTCCCCTGGCTGCTTCCTTGCAGGACCATCTTCCAGTGAATGTGTTTCGTGTGGGCAGATGGTGATGAAAAACCTCCTCTAAAGCCTGATTAGGTAATCTATGTGCCCAAGACCACGTGGACAGGCTGTGGCAGCATCTATTGAGACCGCAAATACATTAACACTGTTGTGTTATGGGGTTGTGGCCCGGATGGCACTGCTACTGTTATCTGGAAAATGATGTTGATGATTTTTGCCCCCCTCTATAATAGCTCTATTTTTTAAATATGTTCCTATTTATGTGCCAAAGGTACTACAGGTGGCTGTTGATCAGCCTTGTGGCATTTACAGGCCGGTGGCCCCCAGCTTTGGTTAAAAGCATCTTTAAAATGAAGCTGCTGGTGGGGGCTTGATTTACACATTGCCAGCTTCAGTGAATGCTGACATGGTGATGCCCTGAGCTTGCAGCATATTGCTGCTCTCAGAGAGAGAACGCAAGCGCTAGCGTTTGGTGAGCTGTACTCTTTCAGGCTGGAGCTCGTGCGGGTGTTTGTAGGGGATGGAGCTCAATGTAAAGTCAGCAAACTGATGCAAGCCCTTTGTGGAGGGAATATTGTCAGTCCTCGAATGTGCATGGACCAGCGCTATTGTCATCTTTCTTTCTACCTGGTGAGCTATAACTAGCATTCGGCATGCTGAGATGCACATTTGGACCCTTTATCATCCCTACCTTCCATTTCCATCACAAGTTTGTCTGGTTTTCACCACCTACAATTTCCACCCTCCCTCTGCAACAGGTTTTGCATGTGCAGATGCCTCCGTGCTGGCAGGCTCCCTGTCCTCTACATGGTGGAGGTGTGTTACTGTAGCACAGCCTGTGTCTCGTGCTTGGCATCAGCGGGTCCTGCACAGGTCTGGGGCCCCCCACGTAGAAATGGTTGCAGGACCGAGGACTGGCAGTGTATGTGATGGGCCGCGAGTGTCCGTTGAATGCACACACATCCGCTGCCTTGTGCTGTGGGGAGCGCGGGCCCTGATTCGGTTCTTTGTTTGGCTCACTTCATCTGCTGTAAAACACTCTCGTAACAGGGTGACAGGCTGAAAGACCTTGTGTAGGAATGAGTCACCCTGGGCTCCACAGGGAGTTGTGCAAACAGATTAGGGGCAGCATCTGACCTTTCATTTTCGGTAGTGCCTAGACACAATTGCATGAAGAGGTGAGAGGGTATCCAAAGAATACTGGCTGTAATTTAATCAATTGGCATTTAGATGTGCAGTGATGAGTGTCTGTAAATGCTTTGGATGGATGAACATAGGGTACAACCAAAGGGAAGAGAAATAAAGATGTGTAAATGCCATAGACCAAAGTTTGGAAGAACATGGTAAAGAATAGATGAACAGGAGTGAGAAGTCATGAATATAACAGAGAAGCTAGAAGCTACTGCACATAAATCATCATGTGTTGAACTGTTTTGAGTCTATTCAGTTGCGTAGCTTAGAGCCATTTAAAATATCCTCTGTACAAATGAAGAGGGGAGAATAAGAATAATCAAAGTATAGATAAAGCATGTATCGAGAATAAAACACAGTGATAAGTAAAACTATGAAGCAAAGAGAAGGAATAAATATGGTGTGGAAAGCAGATGTGGAGACTGAAGGGAAGGTGCATAAAAGATAGATGTAAATAATAAGTCATTTGTCAAATCCTTGAATGTAAAATGTCAGGGCTTCAAGAACTTGTAAAGGTTATTTACTAACTAAGGCCAGTGTGAAATACTGTTTAAGTATGTTGATGCAACACAGGCATGTGTATGTATGCTTTGCTGAATAGGACTGGTTTGATTACTTAGTTCCTAAATAAAAAATAATAATTCTTTGTCTCTTTGTTGCCAGGGAGTGGGAGATAAAATGCCATACGAAATTTATATACATTTCTGAGCTTTTAAAAGAAAGCAGGAATGAAGAGAGGGGGGAAAAATCACAC
>NW_008796165.1:11012815-11033475 GCF_000699145.1 Aptenodytes forsteri | reverse complement strand
GCCATAAGAAATTTATATACATTTCTGAGCTTTTAAAAGAAAGCAGGAATGAAGAGAGGGGGGAAAAATCACACTAGAAATTACAGTGCTTAAGCATTGAAATCTATATTGGAAAACTTAAGAGATTGAATTAAAATGAAAGACTTGGGATTGAGAAAACTGTAGAATTCCGTTGTTTTAGGTGTGGGAAGGCATTGATGAATTTTCAAAGACCCTTAGGGAATACATTCATCTAGATCTAGAAAAATCTGCTTTTAAATCTGACTCTGGAGTGGGAGAGTCAAAGAAATTCTCTAAGAGCCTAAATAAGGTATAATGTGGAAAACTCTTAAATCAGGGTAAGTGGGTAATTTTGCATGAATACTAATCACATGCAGTATCTAATTAATTCTTTTTTAGGAACCAATGTCAGTAGCTAAAGGAGAGTCAAAATATATTAAGAGTTTGGTAAAGCAGTCTTTTGACCACGTAGCGTTCAAAGGCTCGTCTTCCTCTGGTAGCTGAGAAGGGCAGGTGTCTTTAGTCTCTACTTCAGAGGGTGAATTTCACTTGGAAGACTTGAAGCAATTTTGAGTTATCGGCATAGAAACAACAGAGGGAACTGTAAATGCTTCATATGTTAATAACCTGGAAAGGGGAATTTGCAGCAGGATAAGAAAAAAATATACAGTGATACAGAACTGGGAAACAAAGAGTTAGAGCAAAGGAGGTAAGCAACCTATAATACTTCTGAATACATCACATTGATTAAGAGTGTAGACAGATAAGCAGGCTGCACAATTTATGGCAAAGCAAGATAAGCTTGTGGACAGACAAAGCATGAAATATAAAAAGATGCAGCAAAATAACCTCCATGGCTGTACACTGACAAGATGGAAAAAGAACAGATGAGAAAGGTAGTTGGATGATGTTGCCTTCATCACAAATGTTATCATCAGTGCATTACAGCAAACAATATATTAAAGCACATGTAGCAGATGTGTTAAATAATGATGATGAAATAATCTGACACCAAACAAAGGACTGGTGACTACCTCTGCAGTCACATGTATATAGCTTTATTTGCATCTTTCTTGGCTATAGGCCCAGACAAGATATGGCAGAGGGTAGCCGCATTTTTCTTCTGAATTCCTGAACCATTTATATGGACTGTCCTCACATTTACATATACTATATCGTTAGACATTGTATTGAGCACGTTCATTAAAATTAACCAATTTGTTGTAATGGCTTCTGGTTACATGCACACAATTGCCGTAGTCTTGCAAAGGGAGATAGTATCAAGAAGAAATGCTATAATTACACTCAAGACTTCTAGAATGAGATTTCTGCACTCACTAAATGTGAATGCGTGCCCCAGATAGTTTCTTTCAGCTGTTTATCCTCTGAGAATCTATTAGCTGTTGCTATTTCTGTGCGGGTAGTAGGATGACTGTTTATAAAAAGCCGTGTAGATAAATCAATAACATTTGCAAATCTGATGAACTAGGATGTGCTGCAGGTTGCTGTGACCAGGCTGCTCTGTGGCATAAGTACAATTCACTTGACTTGCAGTCTGTTCCCAGGTGCAAAAGTATGACCTTTTTTTGCCAGTCTTCTCAGTGATACATTCTTTCTTCTTTTCTTTCTGGTGAAGCAGCTGCAAGTTATGGCACAACTCCAAGGGAGAGCAGGGTGAATTCCCTTCCTCAGCCTTCTCACCTCTGTTCTCTTCTTCTGCCGGATGACAAGGAGGCAGAGTCCTGGGCACGCTGTGAAGGTGGTAGGTGGACTGGCCTTTGCTAGACATCTGTGTGGCTTGTGGCTTACTTGCCATGTGCCTCAGACCCTGAAAACCCAGTTCCTTCTGTAGATCAGTGATGGGAAGCAGCTGTAATCTTCTCCTCATCCTGCCTGTCTTTCTTACCAGCTCAAAGACATAGGTTGCTCTTGGGTGCATCCTTCAAAGAGACTGTCCTTCTGCTTCCTTATGTGCAGTTGTGCTTTTCTCGGTATTATGATATAGTTGCACGGTGAGCAGGATTCACATCTTTGAACTAAAATCAGCCCTGTTCAATTTTAAGCATGTGGACTAAATTATTAGACCTGCAAATCTTACTTCTGTAGGCAGCAATCCTCCACACTTTTGGATGTCCGACACTGGATTAGTGGGAAGAGGCAGCTGCATCCACACCGATCAATTGAGCAGAGGCAGTGCGTGGGTCTGAGGTGACCCATGTTGGACATGCTGCTTTCAAATCTAAATCTGCTAGTCATGGTACAGTTGGGTTGCCGGCTGTATTGCCTTGAGGATAAGGAGCACAGCAGCTCCTTCCTAAATCCTTTATACAAGTTATGTAGCACATCTAAAGTAACCCCAGAAGAATTTGCTTGGTAGCTTCCCTTAGTCACGTACTTTGAATTTAACGACAGCTCCTAATCTCACCGCACTGTAGATGTTGAGCGGGTTAGAGCAGTAGTGTCTGTGCATGCTGTACTGGTTGCGTTTGCCTCTGCTGTAACAGCAAGGGAGAAAGGTCTTTGTTCACCAGAAGATCAATGATTAATTCCAAGCTGCAGAGTTTGGAGCTGATCCAGCCTAGAACTTCTCCAATATTTACGGTGTTTAGCTGCAGGATTTTCCAATTCAAGCATTTCTCTAGTCCAAGAAGGGTTATGAAGTGTTGAAGCAAACTCTCAAAATACTTACCTTGCCCTAAGAGGAATAATCTGTTCAATAACGTAAAAAGGTTTTAATCTATGCACTTTGAATAGTGGTTTGATAGTCTCTGAAGGCGTCCCATTTAATTTGGAGTTAATTCCACCTTCATTGCTCCATGGATGCACTTGAGGTGCTCTGTGATGTTTAATTTGGGTTCTTCTGAATGCCAGATGCAGAGAATTAGCGTAATTACAGTGTGTAAGTCAGCTTTTAAAGGCTGTTCCCTTTTTAGAGATTGTAAAGAGTATATAAATTGTTCTAAACGTTTTAGTGGGTATTGATGTCCTGGAAGATTATCCAGCTGGAAATAGAATGCAAGTTCTTTGTGTTTATCCAAAGATAGCATCACTGTTTCTGGCTGCTTTCTTAAGGGGAAAAAAAACAAACCCAACCCTGTCTGAGGTGGTGGTGGTGGAAATTACATGTATCTACACGTGTGGTGCTCTTTGGGGAAAAAAACCATCACCTCGATGATGGAAATCATCTTGTAGCACCACCCTTTACTTAAGGATGTAGGAGACCTAGTTGTGGATTTGCAGCCTACTGTGATGAATGCTCTTTGGACTCAAACATAATGCCAGTACCCATTTTCAAGTAAATATTTTATGCACCTCATATGAGCTGTTACTCATGGGGAGGAGATTGCCATATACATCTGCAAAAGAACCTTCTATTTCTCTTCTGAAAACTAATCTTTGTGCCTACAGAACCTCAATAAATATTGGTTTTCCTTTGTGCTAGTGCCTATTGTGGACTCTTACCCCACTGTTTCTATGTGCTTGCTCTTAGATCTCTCCTGAAGCTGCACTGTCAGGAGCAAGGACTTTGTTCTGTGTTACTGTAGCACCTGGCAGAAATGGGCATGAAAACAAAGCTTTTGCTCTTTAATTAGCCCATAAAAAGCAAAAAAAAAAAAAAAAAAAAAAAAAAAAGCCAAAGCATCCAGGTCTATCAGGGTTGACTCAACTCTTCAGCCGTTCTGCAAGTCAGCTGAGATTCAGAGTCTGGAGCTACTGACTGCAGCTTTCGTAAGTTTTTAAGGTGTGCTGAAGTTTAAAAAGCAAACCAGTAAATGTTAATAAAATATATAAACAATTGAGCTGTCTCCTTTCAGTGCAGTTGTGACTGCAGTTTTTTTAGTACAGAATAAAGGCAGTGGGCAGAGGCTTTGTTTTCTTTCCCAGTAGTTGAATGCAATCCTACAGTCATTTCTGGTGCCTGTGTTTTCAGCATCTGGGTTCGGGGTGTGCAGAATGTGTTTGCACCCACTGGCCATACAGCAAAGAGCAGCTGCCATGGAGATTTTCACTGCGCTGAAGAACTGACTCTTAGGAGCAGTCCTAAGTTTTCTGCACATTTAATCAGCTCTCCTGGTGGGGAACTAAAATGAAAGGAATATATGTACTGCTAAACCTAAATCAAATTTCCTGTGAAAATGTGAATCTGACACTCAGGTATGACCTGTTTCAGTGCACCATAATTCGCTTGGGTAAAATGCGGTCCTGGATCTGCCTCACATGATGTACAGGCTGTGATGAGATGCACCATCTCTGATGGGGTCTTTTGAGGCAGTGGCTGCAGTGGGAATTGTGTCTGACAGCTTAATATTTCAGTTGTGACTGGCCATACTTACAGTAATGAGGATGTAATTTATTTTTTTTTAGCCTGTTAGAGCCACAAACCATATGGTACAGTAGCAGAAGAAGTTATTTTGGGTAGCAATCCTTAAATATTTTTTTGGCAATCAAATGACTAGGCCTTTCCCAAGGGAAAGCACAGAACTTCCCATAAAAGTGCCGTACTGGCAAGCCTTCATTACTGCTCTTCTACCCAAAGACAAGCCATACCTCCTCCCATCTTTCATTTGGCTGCAAGTCTGGACAATATCAACGCAGGTTGCTTAGCTTGCTGTCACCTGGAGGAGAGGATAGCACAGTAGGGTCTCTTTCCTTGCTATGTGAAAGGTTGATGTGTTGAGAGAATTATTTTAGGTTTGACTTATTTTTTTAATTATTATTTTTATTTTTTCCCCTTAGAAAGTGACTATACGTATGTTCATCATCAGTGCAAGTGGAAGTGACTGATTTTTGGAGTGTCAGTAAAGTTTTAGAGATCTGTTGAATAAACAGTGAGCCATTTCTCAAATGTGGATGATTATAGTAAAGCATGCAACTACTGAATGTTAGAGATTGACAGCATCATGTCCATGAGGATCTATATGGTTTTCCAGTCATCCTTGTTGTCCAGGGCTCTGTGCAGTGCAATACACAGACCTCATTTTTTCTCTTCCTGCAGAAATGGGAAGTTCCAGTTACAGCATCCCATAATGAGTCTGTAGTCTGCGTCTGTATGTCCTTAAGGCAGGTTACACATATGCCGCTTCCTCATTAGCATGTGAAACTCTGCCAAAGAGAGCGAGCGCGTGCCTGGGATCCTGAGTTCTGCGTGGTGGCTGATTGCTCCTTCTCTTTCTTCTGCATGGAATAATTTCTCTAGCAGGTCTGATGTGGACAACGCAGTCTGATGCGCGAACTATCAGACAGGTTTGTGTCCTGATGGTAGCTGAAGGGGCTGTTTTGTTCAGAAGCAGAAGGGAGTCTGATCTCAGGTGAAAGAACAAAGTCTGGTGATCCCAAATAATATCTTTGTCAACTTTTATGGATTTATGGGGCTGTGAATATATTGCCTCAGTCTTATGAGAGCCTCTGTAGGGGAAAACAAATCTAGCATGAGTGGTCCTCCAACCAACCTTATTTTCCCTCCTTGCTGGAACAGAGCACGTTTCCCAGTGTTTTCAATGTAAAAGGCATGCTTTGAAAGTGAGACCTCTGACCTTGTTCTATAATGCGGTGATTTCTGGAAGCCGTGTTTTGCTGAAAGCTTTTGCTTTTAAAGGAGAAAAAGAGCAAACAAGGATGCTCCGTGAAGTCAAAGCTAAAAAGAATTCCTCCTCTTTAATGTTTGCTCTTAGAAGTTGGAGAGGAATTTAGGGCCCAAAATCAGGTGTTGAGGTGTTACTATAGGGAGAGCTGATGCCTTACAAACATTGAGATGAGTGTTGTATCCGGAAACATCTCCCGAGGCAGGTTCTCTGTTTTCCCATCCTGCAGTGTTCAGAGCCCTGACCCCTCTCCTGAGCTCCATATTTACATTTATTTCTTGAAAAGTGGAGCCAGTTTCACTTTTTTCCTGCTGAAGCATGGCTGGAAGAGGTAGAGTTGGAGCAGGAAGAGTTGCAGCAGGAGCTGCCATGCTTGAGGAGGGAATGATGGCGTGAGTCCTCTTAGGAAGAGCAGGGAACTGAAGTCGCATGTTTTCATGTGGTGGGCAAGTGGTGAAGGCTCCAGGCTTTTTTTACTGAAGGAGTGCTGGTTATGCCCTTAACCTGCAGTGCTAATGAGGGCAAAAACTATAGAGCACAGACGGGTTAGTTGATAGCTTTCCCAGGAGTTAGATGGCCATGGAGACAACTCAGGTATCAAAGTTGCTTTGATTTTTCTAACTCATGAAAATGATGGAAGGATTTGTCTTTGCTAATAATTGACCTCAAGTTTGGATTTCGTTCAGGCAAGGAAGGTGCCTTTTTTTTTTCTCTTTGAGGATAATAAGGCCATAGTCAAACCACTTGGTTTCTGGCAGGCACAACAGAAGAGGGAGGCAGCAGAGTGAGAAAACAGCAACATGAATTTTTCCATCTTTTGGTTGATGCTGTTTCTCTTAGAAGCTTTCTCATAAATGCACATGTTTTTGTTTTGAATCCATTCTGCGGAAAGACTAAATGATAAATTGGAAGTAGCAATAAAAAAAAGTCATCTCTTCCTCTGAACTGATTTGTTTATCATGTGATGTGCTATTGTTACAGAAAATTACTCTAAGTGCCTATTGATTTCACACAGTTGTATGTGAGGACTTATTCTGGAAGAGCCTGGGGTCCTCTCGGCGTCTGGGGATGGCAGCGGAGATGACGGGTGCATGGTTCCCCACTGATGCAGTGCAGCGTTTCAGGGGAGCCAGATCCCAAATTCAGCCAGCTGCTTGATACTAGTTCAAATCTTGATTCCATAAATAAGAGAGATCAGTTCTCAGAGGCTGTTTTGAGTGCTCCCCCCCCCCCTTGTGTTTAGTAATTTGCTAATCATCTTGTTCATTAGTTCCTGGGGGAAAGGAGGGCACCTTTATTGGGCAATGTAAACTGAAACAGGCTCAGAAAAACATTTTGCAGGTATTTGTAGCATATCTACCAGCATAATGGTGGATGAGGAATAGCAGGACAGGATAAAATCTCCTTTAGCCTTTTTCTTGTGTTAAATAGCTTGGTTATTGGGGGGGTGGGGAAAAGGACTTGAAATTGGGTGGGTGGGGAAAAAGCCCTCCCACAGGGCTGCCCAAAGCCTTGGGTGCAGGAGTGATTTTGACTGACTACTGACAATAGCCTGTCAAAGCAAGAGGATGCTTCATGTGGCAGCAGCAAACTACAAGCGGCATTTTCTGAAGTAAAGATGTCAAAAGAGTATACATGCTTTGCTAGGAAAGTGCCTGGCCGCAAACTAATTTAACTCAACTAACACTTGTTGTCTTGCTCCTTCCCCTCTGCTATGTAAATTGGTAATGTTTTATCCTGCTTTAGTCCATGGGAAGATGCACACTGTCTGCAGGTGGGACAGATGTGGACTCAGAGCTGGCTGTAAGCATAAGCAAGGCCAGCAATTGCCTCAGGCAAAAGATTGTTAGGAGCAGCAAAGTAACCATGACCACTGCCTTGCTGGAGCTCGGGGAGCCAAAATGAATGGCAGAAAAGGCAGGAGGATGAACAGAAACCCTTTGTCTTTTTGTCAGGACTGGTCTGTTCCTAAGGGTGTCCTCTTATCCATGGGCAATAAAGCTTAATTCTGCCAGTGGTCCCAAGAAAACATGAGCTGCTTGCAAACTAGAACCAAGACACACACTTTAAATGGGGAGGATAATGGAAATCATTGCCACAACGTACCATAGGGTGTGGCGTTCTCTGTCAGTGACTGTTTTCAAGTCCTGTGTCCTATTCGGTGCAGATCAGGGGAGATGTTCCAGTAGTTCCTTCAGGTTTTATCGCCTACAAAACTGCAAATGTGTCAGAGGAAATATTTACTGTCTTTCTACCCCACAATTTCTCCTAGAGCTAGTGGGGTTGGTTATTTAATAAAAAAGAAAAAAAAAATCTATCGTTACGGAGTCTCAGCTGGGTCATGTAAGATGTCCATATGCCACAAGAGGTGCTAATGGGAGTGCTACTGGTCCCCTTATAAATCAATACCTGTAACAGTGGAAAGCACAACGTCTCACTGGCACTTTTCACCAGAGCCAGAAGCTGCCGCTACCTTTGGGCTGCAAGTAAAATCAACAACGTTGCGCCTTACGTATGTGTTTCTGAGTGTTTCCTGGCTTTCTTCATGTTCTTGTTAAGACCGTGAAGCTGCACCTCACCCCTGTGCCGGAGGCCACTGCGAGGCACCTCCTGTCTGCCTTTCAGGCCCTCAAGGCATTTCGGTGGGCATCAGGTTAGTGGTGTGGAAAGTGATTGTGAGAGCAGGCCTGATTTAGATTATTAACACCCTCAACCAAATTTAAAAAAAAAAAAAAAAAAAAAGAGACTTCCATCATTCACAGCTCCTGAAATATCACTAATTAATGTCTGAGGAATACAGGCTGTGTGGGAAGTTAGACATTCACCAGGCTGTTCATCTGGGAGCCGTCTGAGGAACAGCTCTTCCACGCCGGACATCTGCAGGATTAAAAAAAAACACCCAAAACAGAGAAAGAAAAAGACACAGTTCATTAACCAACAACATTACCCGTAAAGCAACTGGGGAAGCTAATGACTGCCACTAAATCTTACTCTGTTTACCATCAATTAATATTTAGTCTCCCAAATTTGGAGCTCTTCTGTTTGCATGTCTCATGTTGTGCAGAGTTGCCACAAATCTGGGAATTGTGACTGGCAGTGGTTTGCATCAGCGTGCCCTATGGGCAAAAGCCTTTAGGGTGCTGGTCTACTAAAGAGATAATAGTACGGATTTGAAAGCTTCAGCTGATTAATTAAATGCAAACACAAGATTGTACTCACAGTCCCTTTCAAAGGACTCTGAGTCCTTTTCTTAAGTCAGTTCAACCTTGACCTGAGTAAGCACTTGTATAAAAGATTAAAGGTGGCCCGTAAAGAGAGAAAATGGATTTGCATTGTTTTTAAACCTGGTTTTGTATGTTGTGGAGAGAAGAACTTTTCCACCACACGTATATGCCTGCTCACTCCCTTATAAATACATAAAAAAAGGCATTTTGTGTTTCTAGATGATGTGGGGGGGGTAGGGTGGCACGTCAAAAGAAAGCAGACGAGAGAAACTTTCTGCCTCATTTGTACAGGACGCTGGCAAGAAGCAAGCATGGCACAAACTGCGTTTCTCGTGAACTGCTCTGAAGGAACTAAACCATTAGAGACCTCTGGCAATGTAATTACTGACTTTCTGCTTTTGCTGTTGGCACACGCATCAAAGCCCATCCAGTGCTGGGTTGTCTGTGCTATAGGTCCTGTATGTCTCGGATCAGGTATACTGCACGTGTGCAGCTGGTCATTGTGTGAGCAGCATGTCTGGTACGTGGGACCAGTGTCAGATCTGCTGCGTGGTGCAGATCAGCTTTATGCTGAACAGGCAGACTCTGACATGGGATGCGGCAGACTCGCTGCACCTCTGCCATGCAGCTGCTCTGCACGTGTGCTTGTAGCCACCTGGCTGGGTTCTCCAGGCTGCAAGACCCCGAGAAACTCAAGAGATCACTGCCTGGAGAAGTTGATCACCACTAAAAACAGTAGTCTGCTCTCTGAATCGGTGAGGCTGTGAGGTCTGTGCATCCTTCGCCCGTGGAAGTGGGTGGCTTCCTCTCTGAAAGCTGTCGGTTTTGCGGTGGCGTTGAGGGTGGTGTGCTCTATGAAAAGGCATCTGCTCTGCTGAGCCCCTAATGGGGCAACGCACTGAAACCACGAGCTGTGCCTGGGCCATGGGAAACCAGCAGTGCTGGGAGCTGCCGTCTGTCTGGGAAACACATTTCCATCCTACTCGTTAGGGTGGAATTTAATTTTGGAAAACGCTTCATTAAAATTATTTGAATCTCTTTTGGGACCAGTCAGAGCAGACTGTTGCAGGAAACGTTAATATACTTGGGGATTCTTACGATATGGTTTCATTTGTTTTGTTCTGCTGTTTAATTCTGGTTGTACTTCTTATTTTAAAGGGCTGAGCTGTATGTTTAGCATTTGCTGAACAGCATGACAACTTGTGAAGTATGTGACAGTGTGGCTTGAGAAAAATAATGCGGTGGACATCATAAATTACTTCAGTTATATTTCTGAAGCTTTTAGAACAACTGAGACTTGATCCTTTCTAACTTGAATTGAACCTTATGAATTGCAGATTACTATTATTTTTTGATCAGAACAAAAAAGGTTTTCATTTTCAGGCCACATACGTGTTTTTCTAGCAGCTATTTCCTAATCTGTAGCTGTTGTAACCCCTTAGACTGTTTAATTGGGTGTTTCCAGCAAATGTACAGAATTATAGTGTTACCAATCATTGTACTATATTACAAAACTGAGTTCATCCAAGTGTCCAATTTTTTTTCTCAGTAAGTTTGTCCCTGCAGAATTCTCTTTAAAGTTAATGTTTGTCCTTGACAGTGCACGTATAACAGAAGCGGTAGAAAGGACCAGATGTAGTGTTACGGAGCTTCTTTGTTCTTCCCTTCATGATAAAGCATAAAAATCCTATATAGTTTAACAAAACTCTAGTATCTGGTCCTAATTGCTGTAAGTAAAGCATGTGTGATCTAAATGTTAATCAGATTTCTGCATTTAATGAGGGAAAAAGCAGCTATTATATGAGAAATGTTCAGGAGCAGGAGCTGTTCGTGTTCCAATCAGGTGATTGTGCATTTGAATAGTATTTCCATTTAAATAGCTTTATCGCCCCGCTGATTCCTAAGCACTGAGTCAAAACAAAAACTAACAGCTAAATTGATATTATTACTAAGGAGGAATGAATAATAGGCAGTAAATCCATACCTGCTGGGAATCGTCAATGTGTTCATGGACTATGTAGGTGTAAGGGTTTGCACCAACTGTATGAAACTGTTACATTTACAGAGGAGCATCGTGGGGATGTAATTCTGTCCTACTGAGTTCATGTTATGTTTCCATTAAATTCTTTCTCTACTCATTTTACTATTGATTCTCATGAAAATGCTTGGTCATGCAGTGGGCTCCCTTCCCAATTCCCAGCGTTTGGAGAAGCCAAGCCTTTCAAGCAGGCACATTGAAATTCGTAGAGGTCCTGCAGGACACATACTCATTTCCCGAAATCACGTTTGCAGTTAGAGCATTTCCTGGGACATGAGAGCAACTCTATTGCTTTGGCCACCCTGGAACCACCGTATTTCCTAATGCTCCTGAAAGGATTATTTTATAATCTTATCCTGTGAATGCAACAGCTGTAAGCCCAGATAAATTGCGTTCCTCTAGGGAAAGTGAGTTGGGACTCATTTTAACTACATCCCAGTGGAATTACATCATCTATAATGTTAAATGGTATTTGGCTGACTGTGATTGTGGTTGATTCAATGGAAGAGCCACCTTAGGATTTACTGGCCTCTCTCTGTTTATATAAACCAGGCATAAAACAGGCTGGTATATACCGATGCTGAAACCAAGCCACTAGCTCTGATGTATTTGCTGTGGGACTGCCCTTCAAATAATCGCCTCTGGGAGAGGGTCACGAGAAACACATTTTATTTTAGATTTGGCTATTCTTCTAGCACGTGCAGCTGTCATGCTAGGTTGGATACAGATACAATTAGACCTTACGAATGTTCAGAAACTGTAGTTCTTTCAGGCTACGCTTCGCAGCTTCACAGATGGTAAAAGCCAGATGAGGTTATATCATGATCATCGAGTCCTGCCTCCTGCATAGCCCAGGCCAAAGGATGTCACTCAGCAACCCTTTCATCAGGCTCGATGCTTTGTGCTTGATCTGGAGTGTTTCTTTCAGAAATACACTCAGGCTTCTGTGAAATGATGGCGAATCCAGCCTGCCCTGCTTATCAAAAATAAAAATAAGGGAGAAAATCTGCTTTTTCTCCCAAACGGGAACCCTAGTGTGACATCTGATCAGAAAATGTAATATTGGAAGAGACCTATATCAATGTGATTCGGACCATATGAACTTTGGTCCCTGTGCAGAGACCAATCATTGCTTCCTTTTAACTGTTGAGGTATTTTATAGGATATTTCATCACAGCTGCCTAAGAATTTGCTCACATTTTAATACATCTGCTTGCTACTTCTTCTTCTCTTCCCGCTCCCTCAGGAACCATGAAGTAGAGTACTCCTATTTGTGCAATACTTCTCTGTTCTTGATATTTCTGTTCCAATCACCCTCTGCTTTCTCATCACCATGTTCTTAAAAGTTCAGGCCCCCTGTGCGTAGATACAAAGTAGATGAACACTCGTACCATATTTTATGTAGTTAATTAATAATGGCTAAAGAATAGGTATTTCTTCTTTAGGCTATTTCAGTTCTTCAGCAGAAGGGTGACTTCTTTTTTCAACTTTTTTTGTTTGCTTTCTAGTCAAAAATCAAAAACTCCCCCCAAAAAGTGATTGCTATTGATTCTTAACAATGTAACAGTGGTAACATCAAGCTTTGGAGGCGGGCACCACACTGATTTAGAAATTTAGTAGGAAAGGACACAGCAATTTCTGTAGGAGAAAGGCTAAGCCCCAGTGCTGCAATATGCCCTACACAATACAAAGGTGGAACGCTGCTATCTGGAAGGCAGACTTCTGTGAAACACCTTCTTGTCCTGTATGTATGTATATAAATGTATATACGTGTAATGAGGGAAAAGTGGAAGTATGGAGTATGTAGGTCTAATAGAATCCCATCACCATGAAGGTGATGCTCAGAGAGGGTAAGTGCTTTGTATGGGGAAGTCCAGACGCAGTGTTTTTAACGAAAATTTCTTCCTTCCTTCCTACTGTACATACAATTATAATAATTACATGACAAATAACAGGCTGCCTGTGAACATTGTTTCCTAATGAAGAAGGCTCTATTCCTGAAAATGTGGTTGAAGGTATCAAAGATGAACAGAGCACAGTCGGGAACTAATCAGAAATGCATGTATCAGATGAATGAGAAATAAGTCTAGTGATAGTGCAAACGTATTTGGTGTTGGACTATTGCAACTCGGTTATTAGAATTTCACATTGGGCTTGGTAGAGAGATACATTTGGTTTCAACATTATGACTTAACACCTGGAAATCAATTCTTATACGTAGCCTCTTTCAAAATGTTAAATGGAAAATACTTTCCTGACATCTACAAAAGCCACGCTTTCAACGATTAAGATTGGAAATGTTTACTAGAAATTAAATCAATGGTGAAGTCGAGAAGAGATCTGATTGCA
Organism: Aptenodytes forsteri; assembly: GCF_000699145.1. Lineage (NCBI taxonomy): Eukaryota > Metazoa > Chordata > Aves > Sphenisciformes > Spheniscidae > Aptenodytes > Aptenodytes forsteri. The sequence continues at coordinate 11,020,282 of NW_008796165.1, read as the reverse complement.
GGTTTGAAATCTGGGATAGATGCTTTGTTATTCTTCCATTACTAATGATTGCACTAGTAAAGAAAGAAATTGATAGTGTGACCATACGGGGGAAGTGGAATAAAATGATTGAATGATTGGCAAAAAGACTTCATAGTACGAGACCTGCAAAGATCCTTTGCGCAAGATGAGCATCTTATAGTAAGAAGCAAATAAAGCGTTTGCATGACAACTCTGCAAAATTCCCCAGCTAGGGGCTTTCTGCAGATCTAGCTCAGCTTATCTATGGGAGCACTAGAAGGTTCCCCTCCAGTGTCAGGCTTAGAAAAAACCTTATGGATTGAGTCAATAGTGCTGAATTGCATTTAGCTTTATGTTGAAGTGGCAATTTTTGCATAGTTTTAATGAGAGGCAGCCCTGGGCCAGAAACTTCAGCCTGGGATTCTTCTTGCTTTCTGCCCTAGTTTGTTTTCTGTCGGTCTGAAACTGTTTTCATCCCTATCACATGAGAGTGCTGTCCTGTAGTGTGTTAAGCAGTGGGACTAGCATCTGTCATGTGGTGTTTATTCTGCCATCTCTCCCTAGGAAGAGAAGCGTGAGCAATGGAGTGTTTTGTTTTAATAGCATTTTTGTTTGTTTGGTTTTGTTATTGTGGAAGTCTTTTCTGAGGCAGGAGACAGTTTCTTTTTGGTTTTTAATGCATCGGTTGCTGTGTACTGAAGTTAAAGCAGGGACAATCAAGGTTTGTATCCTGCATTTGGGGTGGATGGGTGTGAATTTTCTCCTAAGCTTTGCAGTTGATTCCACAGCCTTATGCTTGCCTTCAAGAACATCTGCCTTCTGCCTGGGTAAGCTTTAACTCATAGTGCAGAAAGAGTTCCCAAAGGATGGCCTGTGGGCACATGCAGTCTGCAGAGTCATTCTGTATAGCTCACAGAAAGACTTTTTAAATAAGATATTGAGTCGCAGATGAATTTTGGTAGGCAGACACCAGCCTAGCATTTTGTCTTCGTCCTAGACTTCAGGGTAGTCTTTTAAATACCCTGGGCCAAGATCATGGACTGCTGTGACAGACAGGGACAAAGCTGTCAAAAGGTGACAAGACCATGAATATCTTGGTTCTGGTCATCATTTCACATTAGTGGCCTAAAAAAACAGAGCTGGAGGAAAACCTTTCCCACAGATGGCAACATGAGAGCCCATGGCTGTGAAAGACCAAGGGCTACGTTTTGTGTTAGGAGCAGCCATTGGACACGTTGACCACTGTAGGTGGGAATATTTGAATGAAATGTATATCTCTGTGGTGGTGCGCTCTCCAGAGCTTGGTCTGAATCCAGCTACGCGGTCTCCATACCTCTGTTTCTCCATCTATAAAATTGATTTTTTTTTTTTTTTTAATACCACTGTTGAAGTATAGACCTTTCTGTGCTATGAAGGTCAAAGGAAACAGTTTCACAAATTATTTAAAGTGTTGTGGGGCTAAAATGAAACAACTGGAGGGGTATCCGGGCACAAAATGGGGGAAGGGCAGAGGACAGAAAGAAAAGGGGAGGAGGAACTAACCGCATCCTCTTCAGTTCTTCAGAAGGCTGCCGGTAGTGGAAAGCCTTGGGAATTGTTTCTCCATCTATAAAATTGATTTTTTTTTTTTTTTTAATACCACTGTTGAAGTATAGACCTTTCTGTGCTATAAAGGAAAAAGGAAACAGTTTCACAAATTATTTAAAGTGTTGTGGGGCTAAAATGAAGAGGGGTATCCGGGCACAAAGTGGGGGAAGGGCAGAGGACAGAAAGAAAAGGGGAGGAGGAACTAACCGCATCCTCTTCAGTTCTTCAGAAGGCTGCCGGTAGTGGAAAGCCTTGGGAATACATAATTTCAAAGTTTATACTCCTCATGTGGAAAATGAATGTATCTGGGTTTTATAGTATTAAGCAGTAAAGGTCATTGCAGCTGGATATGAAGTGGAGAGGAGGAATTCGGGGGGCGGGGGAAGAACATTAAGGGTGAATTATTCAGCAAAAACCCAGTTAGTTAGCGTGATCTTTGATAAGGAAATGACTAGACACTTTCTTGTTGTTAATAAAATCAACCCGTAAAGGTAAAATAAGAACAACGAATTTCCACATGTGAGAATAAAAGAAATAAGTAAAAAAATGTTTTCTTGCTGTTTGTAGAATGCCTTGAAGATGATGAACACAGTAATAATGCTAAGATTACTGTTGGGCACAAAGTGAACTCTTAGTCCTGCACAAAACCTCTAGCCAACCCAAATGACTGGGTCAGTAGAAATTAAATCAGCACTGAGCTCCAGATAATATCTGATTGTGGGTTTATGTCTGGATGGATGGTTTCTTTCTTGTTTCCTCATTATGACTGATTGCAGTCACTGCAGAAATCAATAGTCTGGGCATGGCTGGGAACTGAAACAGTATTAGCAGAAAGGCAGCATCACACAAGAGCTTTCTTGGAGGCTTTACAAATCCTGGTACCAATCCTCCAAGGTGCACAGTACCTTCTAGCAGGGACTGAATATAGAAGACTTAAAGCTCTCAGTCTTACTTGGTCAATCAGTCAGGCGAAATACTTCGTTGTATATTCTCGTGTCAGATAGCGTATGCTTTGTCGTGGCACTGGAATTCCTCCCTGGACTTCATACGAAGTGTGTGCAAGTCCAGCTGGGTGGAGGGAAGCGCTCCTTGGAGAAGCTGCATTAGGGACAGCAACCCAAAGCTTGCTGAAAAGTTCTTTTTGGTGCTGTAGTAAACAGAGAAAGAACCAATTATGATTTCTACTGGGGGGGAAAAAAAAAGCAGCTAAAAGCTTTGAGTCTGGTCTTCTGAGAGCAATAACTGAAATTAAATGATAAAATTTTGCTATGGTTTTCTAGTAAACTTTTAAAATACAAATTTAGATATAAATTTTAAAAAAGGTTATTCATTCACTACATGCTCAGTTTTATTTTACTATTTCATTGGTCTTATCTCTACTTGGATTTTTATGTGGTATTTGTGAACAGCAGCAAAAATGTTATATTCCTGTAAAATTAATAAGTAAAATCCATTCTAGAACAGGTGGCTTATCATATATTAGTTGATCACTAGCATATGCTTTAATGGATTTTTAAATCAGGCTTTCAGTTCGTAGTTCATAGATCTGCATACCCCTGAGCTTTGTAGGCAGGGTTCACACAAAAGCTAGGCTGGGTTATTAAGTTGGATTTCTAGAGAGTCCTGCACGATAATTGTGTATTGCATTAAAACTCCTATGTATACCATTGAAACTCCTACTGATCCAAAAGCTCGTAGCAAATGGAATGAATGAATAGGAATATAGGAAACTGATTTAAAAAAAACAAAAAAAATAGTGGTTTTCTGATGAGGTAAAGTATAACAAAAAGGGAAAAATATTTAAAACACTCTTTTATGGGGAGGACAAACCTACCCTGTATACCACATGGACTGCACTGACAAGAGCCAGCGCTCCCCATGCGCTGTGCATCATCCGCAGCAACATCCAGGGGTCTTCCCTACCCTCTGCAGATGGTGGGGTTGGGGTTGGGCTGGGAGGGGAGTGTGCAGTGGGACCTGCCCAGGCTTGTCTCCCAAGACCCTGGGGAGGTTTGGGTCTGTGTTTTCCTTCCGACTTCGCTACGTTTCAATATTCAACAACTTTTGGGGTATGCTGTGTGTGCCTTAGGCCGAGGATAAGCAGAAGCTTAATTTGTTCCAAATGATTTTCCACCCTTTTTCCTATTGTTTATTATTTATTCTGCTTTAATTTATTCACAAGATTAAGTGGGTAAACAACATCACAACTACTTATTGCTACATAGTCCAGTAAGCATAATGATGCCAGTTTTAAAAGCCGAACGGTGCTGATTAGAGCTGTTATGCTAGTATTCATTTGTTTGCTTTACCTTTACCACTTTGCTCACATACTTCACAAATTAGGGTATTATCCTTTTTTTTCCCTCTTACTGTTTTTATCATCAAATGAAGGTAATTTACCATTTTTCCATTTGAATTGTAAAGCTAATTGAACTTAATGGCTTTAGAAAAATCAATAATTTCCTACTGTTATTGATATAATGAAGCACATGTAAGAGATTATCCAATAAAGACACAAACCACTTAAATGAAGAATTCAACTCCACATTGAACTATTTAAATTCTCTACGTGGACAATTAAGGAGAGAACCTTCTACGTGGGGAAACAACAATAATTTTAGTATATTAAAGTTATGACACAAACTGTTCAAGTCAGAGGAGTGCAGCACTCTGTTTGAAAGCCATCCAGTTATACCTAGAAAACGCATTTAGGGTTCACTCCTGCCTTCCTTTGGAGATCATATCTCACATGCCACTAACTGAAGTTAATGTTGTTCTTGTAGGACAGCCATGAACCTCTAATGGGTTTGTGCTTGCCCCATGCAGCTGAAGTATGTGAGGGTTTACCCAGGGGGGTTGTACATTTTCTGTGCATTGTCTGTAAAAAATACTGCAGCGTTTTGTGCGTTGTGGTTTGAATTGGTAAAGTGGGAAAGGATGGTATCACCAGCTTGCCTTCCAGGTGTTCACCCATCGCTGCCTGATAGTGTCACAAGAGAAGCAGCCCACGTTCTGCAAAGGGGATGGAATCCAAGACATTAATAAGGATCACTGCAGTCATAACAAGCTGGCTTTAACATCTCGTTTGCGGTGGCCAGGCTTTTGTGATTTAACATACTCTACTTTTCATGGCTGGTTTTAGAAAGTAATAAAAATCCCATACTGAAATGCGTTTGGGGTCAGAAATCATCCCATGAGAAGCCTCGTCAGCTGCACTGCTCTGCCATGAAAAGGGAGAAATGGGAACTGGTTGCTTAGAAATGGAAAATGTTGAGGTTTCTTCCCCAGTTTAAAAATACAGATTGATTTGGAAACTACCATTAGCTTGCACCCTGGTTCTGGCACAGGTTTAATGGCTCCTGGGAGAGTATACGACAAACTCCAAACAAAACACTTCTAAACCTTTAAATCTGGATCAAAACTATTAAATCCCTAAATGACACAGGAGACATTAAGGTCCTTAATTTAGGGATCAGTGTAGTAAAAAGGGAATGGCAAATAGGAAATTAATGACATTTAAATTACTGTTTCATTAGAAAACAATTTTGCCACAATATTTTACTGAATTTAGGATACCCGGAGATCAATAGCAATTCCCTTTAAGACACTTGTGGCGTTTACTGTGTGATTTTTTTTTTTTGGAAAGGAATTGCTATTTGTGAAAATGTTCTTTGTGAAATATTAGTGGAATTAAATGCATTTTTAATTGCACTCTAAAGCTGTATTGGTTTGGCACTTGAAACTTTTGCATTAATTCATATGATGAATGGATGTTGAGAATACAGTACAGACAATTTCTGCTGGATTTGCAACATGGGAAAGGTAGACCGGAGTTGGTTCAACACTGTATGTTAGGGGATGAAGAAGAGAGGGTACATAATGGGCTGCTTTAACTCAAAAAAAAAAAAAAAAGGTGCTAAATGTTAAAACCTGGAAATTTTTAAATTATCCTCCCCCTTGGTGATGCTTCCTGAGCACCACCAGGATGTCCACATTACCTCCATTTCATTCCACATGCCGGGACTGTCCTCCCATGGGGTGCTGGAGACCCTCATCAGCGTGATGAGAGAAGTTACATCCCAATATATTTAGGTCTAGACTGTAATGGAAAATAATCTCCATGAAGTAATCCAATTAAACCCCCCCAGAGGCACTAAAGGAGGATGGCTGAGTGGAAACACTTTAATTTAGGAGGCACCGGCTTTTGTTGCAAATACCTGAAAGATTCCAAGGAGAATGAATACCTTTCTGGAAATTGCCAGTCCATAAAGCTGTATTTACAGAAGAAAATGTTTAAATGAGCTGTTGACAGCAGGCAATAATTGCCTGAATGCTGTGTGCATCCACCATTTGATGTCTGATATTTTTACCTCCACGGTGTAAAGAGAAGGACAGCGAGTCCTGCCATGCACAGTGCCTGGACTTGCATACGCTTCAGGGGTGTTTTCTCAGATCACAGTTGAGGTACTTTTCCTCCAGTGCTCCCCGTAACATTTTCAGGATGACACTTATGGGTATGAAAAAAATGACAAAGAACGGTAGGAACAAACCACTCCTTTTTAACACTATAAAAATCATGGCTATTACCTTCCCAGCATCCTCTCAGCTAATGGCCTGACACACAGGACCAATATTTGATTTCTACTTGCTGTATTTACTTTATAAATAGATACTTCATGGGTTTTATTCTTTACTGAGATTGAATTAGTGGGTTAAATAGACAGAAATATTTCTTACCATGGCATACTGATCTCTTAGCATCTTGCATTGACCTGATAACAGGCTAGCAGGAGAGTAAACTTAATTATTTTTTAAGCTAGAGACTGACAATAGAGAACACTGAATATTTCTGAAACCAAGATGATCTTTTCTGTCATTAAAAAGCTGGGGAAATCTGAAAGGAGTGTGAATTCAAGACAGCTATCACTGCGATTATTGAAGGGTTTTCAGAGAGTGGCTTATCACCTCCCTGGCTTATTTACCTAATAAACCAAAGCCTTATGCTTCAAAAGCCCTGGTCCTCAATCCTAGCTCAGTACCCACCTCTTAGCGAGGATGAATCCAGCATGATGACGTCGGCAAGCAGGACATCACCGAGGCCTTTTGTTGGAATTTGCACTTCAACAGAAGACATTTCTGGCAAGAATTTCTCCCTCCCCCCCCCCCCCCCCCCAACCGTCTCCATTTAATTATAAGCAATAACTGCATAAAATGAGCTTGAGAAGATGTTGGGGGGGGGGGGGTTTTACCTTCCTCGTTTTGCTCTTTGAACTTGACTTCATGCGTAAAGGTGATGAAGAAGCTGAAGGGTGAGGACCCGTGGTTTTGGGGGCGTTGAGAGGATGCATGACATATCCCCGTGAGTTGCTGAGCCCAAGTGTGATCTCTGCCAGCCACTGGGGCATGAGATTAAGGTCTAATTTCAGATGGCCTTTACCAACCTCGGTGTGAACAACAGTAATCTGTGAAAGCAATAAATACCCTTTGTATCGGCGTTCACCAGCCAGCAGGGCACCTGAAAACCGCTTCTGTCCCCGGGGCGGTTTTGTGAAGGGTTCCCATTTTCCCACGCATCCTTTGTTGCCGCTCTCCAGCCGTGGAGCCGGCTCGCCCTGCCTGTCATCGCGGCCCCCCTGCTTCAATGTGCATATTAATCTTGATTCTAAAACATCCTACAGACGCTGCATGCAAATGTACCGAGTGATTCAAATTGGTTTTCTCTGTTTGTAAATGTAGTGTTCTGTGACTGCTCAGGGGCACTTCGAACATATGCTCCTTGATATCTGACATTTTTCAAAATTTCAGGCAAGGAGGATATTTGCAGCATAGGCACGTGTGGGCCTGTTGTGCTGCCCTGCCTCTCCGCCCGCCCCGCGGTGC
>NW_008796165.1:10998836-11012741 GCF_000699145.1 Aptenodytes forsteri | reverse complement strand
GGTGCCCACCCAGAGCCTGCCTTGTGCGAGAGCAGGTTCAAATCCTTAAATGAAAGGTTTTTCTTTTTGGATGTGTGTATATGGGGAGGGGGTGTAAGTAGCAGAATGCAAATTCTCTGTGAATTAAGCAGAAAAGCCCTATCCCATTCCCAGAATTTCAGTTACAGCAAAGTCTATTATTCAGGAGGTTTGCGTGAAAATAGCATTACTTATCTTCCTGCCTTAAATTGTCTCTGCAGAGACCTGCTCTCCACGGGCCAGTGATCTGAGAGGGGGGAGCCTGACTGCTGCTCTCGGCTCCAGGCTGGGGCCACCAGCGCTGGATAAGGGGGCCGGGGAGCAGGCAAGGCACAAGAGAGCCTTTTGCTGCCCCTTTCCACACCAAACCCCACATTTTCATGACCTCCACATGTTCCTTGCTGCTCACGGTGAGAATTCTCAGTCCCTCCTCTCTCCTTGGGCAGTGACATCTGAAGGACCTTTAATGGCTCAAGCTGCTGGTCTGTAAGCACGGATGGGTGGAAGTAGCTGAAACTCCTGCTGCTTTCACTTGGTCATCCTGCCGGTCTGCGAGAGGTTCCGGCTCTCAGATGAGGCATCCCTGAAATACCTGCAAGGCTGATGCTGAGCACAGTGGTGTGTTTTCACATCAGCCCTAATGGGCCCAGCTGCAAATTGGGAGAGATGAGGAGAGGGCTGATGTGCTGTTTGGCCACCTCACTGCAGGGATGATGCCCCGTGGAAAGACAACCTTCAGCCATCTAGGTTGAAACCACCTGCATTTGCAAGCCAGCACTGCTTGACTTCTCTGGATGAGGAAGCTGAGGTTGCCGGAGAGGTGCTGCATTGCCTGTTGGGTTCCCAGGCACAGTCTGCACCTCGAGTGCGAGGTTTGCACATGGCAGCCCAGGTTACGCGACCAGAAATCGCTGCAGAGCATCCGGCGAGAGGCTGCAGTGGTCGCGGTGCTGCATGGATGGAGCTGCGCTCCCCGGGCTCCAGAAGCGCACAGCCTTCTTCCTTGAATGCCTGGCTGCACCGCAAGACATTAGGCACACATTTTAATGCTAATTCCTTCCACTGAAGGGGAATAAGTACTCTAACAGTTAGTTCACTACAATAATTAAAATTCATGTTATCTTTCTTTAAGCTCAGAAGACTGTTGTCAGCACCTCCAGAGGTCCTAGTTTAGCTTCTTCTGGTTCATTTAATGATATAACAGTGAGAAGTAGAGATATTCCTTTTAATGTTGATGTGCAAGGTTTAGAATTAAATGTCTCTGCTGGTTGCTGGGTACTTTCTGCTGCTGCCAACCCCATGAACTCTTTAAACATATGCTAATGAGCCCGACTTGCTCCCATTCCTTCTGTATAATCCATGAAGGAAGAAAAGTCAATCTTAGTCTTACTGTCTAATGGCCTCTATACATTGTAGTTAGCACAAAAACACTGTGAAGTGACGGAGATCAAGAGTTAAATGCATGAATTAAGCAGAGTCACTCTGACCACACTCCATTAGAAGAGAAACTGTCTCTAGGGAGGCAAAACAAGATTTCTCTTTATATATACATTATGAGAGTCGCCCACTGATCCTCCAGGCATTTTGAAACATTACTGGCACCCTAGTGATATGGACAGAATATAATTTATCAATATCACTACAACTTCCTACCTGAGATGTTGCTGGAATACAGATGTGCTACAGCATGATAAAGTTTGAAGGAGTATGTATGTTATACATAGCATCACTTTCTATCATGCACCTGACCTCTCAGCCCTGATAGAAGTCTAAAAGGTTTATTAATTGGAATTGCATTTATTTTAACAGTCGATACTGCTTTTTATTTTTAACATTGCTTTTGAACACCTGCACATGGTTTTCTGGCTTGGCCAGCAGCTGTTTGTGTGCGATTTGCTCAGAAAATAGAGGGGGAAAGTTAACCAGCAAAGCTCCTGTGATGGATTAGTGCAACAGAATTACAGTGGTAAGCCTCGTGCCATGGCAGCAGACTGGTGAGGTTCAGACATGGGACAGGAACCTACTCCACAGTTCTTTCAAGCAAAATCTTTTCATCTGTAGCAGCTGAGGAAAAGGCGGTCACCGTAAAAGACTGCCTCCACTCCAGCTCTGTGATGCTATTCTTAGCATTGTTATGATTGATTACGGCATCTTATACGGTCATTGGATAAAAATAAGAGACTAACAGACCTTGTCCCCTGCCTCGTGTTCCTGCAACTACATTCAAAATGCTGCTGCCATAATCAGCTTCTTATTTGGAGTGTTTGATGAGGATATGAGCCAGCCTTCTCTGCTGCGTTCGACGCGATCATCTGATCTCAACTTCTAAAGCTATTGACAGTTTATTTCTCTGCATTTATCTTACTGTGATCCTCTTGCTCCTGCTCTTGCTTCAGGCATTTCTCCCATAGCACCTTCCCCCTCAATGCCCCCTGCCCCAGACACTGCCCGTTGTTCTGCGTATGTGTGGCTCTTGCCTCCCCGTGCCTTTCCAAGCCTTCCCCTGGTGCAGGCTGTGAGCTGCTGACTGTCCTTGGGGGGAAGTCTTGAATAGCTCTAGCCTGTGCCAGCACCGTTCCCTGCTTCTCTGCCTACCACATCCACAGGAACTGTGCTTCTACATCCATCTCCTGATTTCTGTCCCAATTTGGAAATGCAAGAAGTATCTTTTACCATATGTTTTATATGTTGTTTTGTGTAAGCACGTTATCTTAACTGGTGTCTCTGGATGCTGCTGTAGCACAAACAGTAACATTTCCAGCAGCAGTGGTGACCACTGCGTTAACTTCTCCAGGATGCTCAAGCAGTTGGTCTCAGCATTTGTGCTCTTCCAATTTTAGCGTGGGCAAAGAGATACCAGATAAGAATCTGGAACAGAGGGAAACCTGCTATTTGCATGTGGAAATTGTGCATTATGGAATGGGGTTGTACAAATCTTATGAGTTATTTGGATAATGTCGTGTTAGCATCCCTCAGTAGATACTGCATGACCTTTCAAGAAAGGGTCTACCATTACCTGTGCTCTTTAGTAGGGTTTGGTACCAGTACCAAAAACTCTGCTGGCTAGTTTGGATTGAAAAGCTTCAAAGAATAGAAGTACAGAGAGTGTAACGCCAGAGAATATTTATTTTTCAGAGAAATCCATGAATATGAGTTAGTTCTGTCACAGTGATTTGGGCAGACACGTTTGTTTCTGTTGCTCTTTCAGATTCTCCAGAAGCATTGTCAGAGGGGCCTCTGATCTTCCACAGAACACTTTAGGACATTTTAGCCCTTCTAATAAATTATTTAGAAGAAATCTCTTAATCTCTAGTGAGAATCCTACTTGATATTGTTTGTCTTCCTTTATATAACTAAACATGAGAAGAGTTCTGCAGAAGTTGGCTGTGGATGTTTACAGTGGAGTGTGATAAATTGTTTTCAAAAACTATATGCTGCACTGGCTTGTGATGGCTTTCAAAACAGAAAAAAAAAATCTTTCTTCAAGTGCTATTTTTATCAATAATTCCTTTGCCACAGAATCTAAATGCAATTATTAAAGGGGAGTAAAAGGACAGGAAGAGCTAAATTCAGTGCGCATACTTCTTCTGCCAGATGTAGTGTGTAGGCCTGAGTCCATCTGATTTCAATGTCAACTTTGTAAAGTTGTAGTCTGCAGTAGGATGACACGTTGAGCCCTGAGTGCAGCATGAGGCTGTACAGTGTTTACAGCTATTTTCTTTCCTCTTTGGGTGCCAATAGCTGCCTTTTAGAGAAACCAGCTGGAAGAGTGCTCCAGTAATCCTTTTAGAGCTTGCGGGATCCGTGTTTAAGAACTCCTTTTGCTGCTTCTCTCTTGAAGACAATTCCTTATGGTAGGATCAGTGTGATCAGATGCGTTATTGCTGAGGTTTTGTATAGGGCGTGCAGCCTTTCTTCCAGCGCTAGCATGCCATGTGTATAAAGCCGTCGCCCCAGGAGGTAAGCTTCCAGATCCCCATTGCCTTGAACTTGAAGATGGTCACACAGGAAGGTTTTTTGTGGTACTTCACTTCTGGTGCTCGCTCACATAACGCCATGAATGAGTTCGTTCTATAAAGACACGGGCTTTGGTTTATTTTTGTAATATTGCCACATTTCTGGGGTTCTCTCTGACATTTATTCTTCGTGTTCTGCTCTCCCCCGTCGTGTTTTGGTTTGATGCAAGCTTCTTAATGGAAAAGCAATTGCTTAGGGAAATATGATGCCTATCAATGGTCTAATCATGGCTATCAGTTCATGGAATTAAACTGAGACCAGTTCATGGAATTAAACTGAGACTGTATCACTGTGAAGGCTCCATGAAGAAAATTTGTTTCATAAAATTCATCTTGCATATCATGACTCTCTTTGTCCATAGCGTTCAGAAGCTCACTGTTCTTTTCCCATAATCTACTGAATAATAACAGTTAGCACTTGTATCTGCAAATCAATATGCAGGCTTTAGCTCCCAACCATAGTGAAAGTTGTGTTATTGTATTAAACAGTAACCATTACCTTTCATGCCTATAACTGATAGTTGTGTTCTGTATTTCTGTCAAATTTGACGACAATCACCTCCTGAAGCTTTAACAAAAGGCAGAAATTCCCCTGGTGCTTCTGGCAATTACACATTAGTCTTTGCAGAGACAGAAGATTACTTGCTGATTCCTGTTTGCTGATTCCATTATGTATGCTCCAGTACGTAATGGTTTGTTAATCCTTTAAAACAGCATAGCTAGAAATATTCTTTTGAAATTATACTATTTTGGTTCTATTTAAAAAAAAAGCCATCAAAAATGATGAATTCCATAGAGTCTCTTATAACCACTGGGGTTTTTAATGTGATCACTATCAGGAAACTTATCATTATAGTAGCTGGACTGTGTGCTATGCGGTGAATTGTTTCCTTTTGAAGATACTCATTTTCCTTCCGTCGATTTGATGCGATATGCTTGCAGTCTAGCCGCGCAAGAATAATAGTGGTGATGAAGACAGCTTGGTGTTTTATTGTGCTCTAAAATAATTCCATTAAGATCTAGTCTCTTTCCTGAGATGAATTCCTGTTTTCTCTTTGCTGTGTTTGCGATCACTCAGCTGCAAGCTTCACCCGCAGCCCTGTCCCGGCAGAGAGCCGTGGGCTGTTTTGGCCCTATTAAAGTCAGGTTTTACACTCTCATTAGGTTGCACCTCACCCTTGCTTGCAAAAAATGCAATGCTTTATAATGCTGTGCGCAGTGAAACGGGCTTAGGACCTGGAAAACAGTTTGGTAAAAAGTTTGGCCTCGTCTTGCTTTGTACTTTGGTGCAAACTTCACCCTGGTAAGCTCAGCCCTGCACTCTGCAGCGCTGTTCTACCCTGCACCGCTGTGCACAGCTCACGTGCCCAGGCTTTGGAGTTAGCTTAGCAAGCAAAAAGCATTCCTTATGGAAAAATGGCCATAACAGTCACTGAGAAGCTCTGCATCGCTTTCCCTCGAACTTACTTTACATTCCTTGCGTACATGCTTGGCTCACGTGAGGATGGTGATGATGCCATCCTGCGAAAGGTCACGGCTTGTTGCTGCTGCTGTGAGTTTGAAGGGGCAGAGCAGCAGGAGGTCCCACTCTGATCCCGTCCCCGTTGTAGCGGGTATTGTCCGTACAAGCTGTAATAGATAGTCCTTTCCCTGCAGAGCTTGCAAGCTAATAGATGAGACGGAGGCTGTGAGAGTAATATTATCCGTCTTCCGCAGATGAGGAAAAGAGGCGCAAAGAGATTAAGCCCAAGGTCGCAGAGGAAGTCTGTGGCAGGACCAGGAATTGAATTCAGCTCTCCCGGGTCTTTGTCCAGTGCCTTAATCACAAAACCTGCCCTCACCTCTATGCTTTTCTATTATTTAATCAGCTGAAGAAAAAAATGCAAATTGATTTAATTAAAGGAGAGAGCAAATTTCTAATTTCAGCCTAGATTCTTTCTATGGTTATGGAAATTTTGAAGAGTGGAGAATAAACATCTGTAATTTCTTTTCTCGACAGATGTGTTTTCATTTACACAGCTGTGCAAAATCTATATTTATGTATTTTGTGACGTATGATTTTAGCCTAGAAACAGTTCTGATGTTGGACTACCAAGAGGTGTAATTTTCTGACTTGCAGAATAATCCTCTTTCTGGCAAAAAGTCGGTCATGTTTCTTCCCGCAGACATGGTTTCTTCCTTTAAAGTGTCTCTCAAAATTATTTTATACTCGATGAAGCAAATCCTGCAAAGGCTTCATTATTCTGATGGTAGCATCATCTGACTGAATATTTCAATCATAATGTCCTTTGGAGAATTTTAGCAGTTTCCACTCGGGATTTTGGAGGCTTGGATTCATGTGTGTTCCCGAGGTTTTGAGAAACTGGTGTGAGAAATTCAGATAGTTTTGGATGCACGGAGTTCATTGGGGAGGTAGATGTTAATGTTTACTCTAGCCATTGATTAGAATACATTAGATTGCCTCTTTCCAACATGAAAAACACAAATGTGGCTTCTTTGGGCCCTGCTCAGCAAAGCATTTAAGCATATGCTTATTTTTAAGCATGTGAGTGCTGTCTGAGCATGTTCCTGCCACGCATTATTAGTAAATCGCAAAGGTTAATGTAATAAAGTGTCACTCCTGAGATCCGACTGCTAGGGACATCATCAAGAAAGTGCACACTTCCCGATGCCAGGAAAACATTTAGTATTTGTGGTGCGTGCTGCCCAAGGCTCTCCCCGTGAGTGCTCTACACCAAACTCCTCCTCTTATTTTGATTTCGTTCCCCTTTGTATTGCTACGTTATTCAGAAGCTGTGGGCCCCGACGCTGCAGACACTTGGGGACACGCTTCATTTCTATGCACGGCAGCAGCCTTGTCGGACTGAACGGGGCTGTGTGTGTGCTTTATCATCGGCGTTTTTTAAGTGTTGGTGAGATCAGGGCTGCTGTGAAGGGCAGAAGGGGAGGAAAGCAGCTTTTCTGCCTTCATCCTTGATGTTTCTTCCTTGTTCACTGAAAAAATATTTTTAGATAATTCTGAAAAAATTCTGTGTTTGTTTTGATAAGTGAGCTCCTACAAGGATGCCAATTTTAGAGCTTTCTAGAGAACTACAACAGCCATTGGTACCCTGTTGCTTCCTTTCCCCCCTTGCATCCCCTGGAGAACATATGAGAGACTTTGGCATCCACCTTCGAAGAAGGAGCTCCTCAGGCTTACGTTGCCACCTCTGAATTGCTGCGTAGCTGAGGACTACTTGTTAAGGTTGTTCTGCTTATTTCAGGCTCACATTAGGTTTTATGAACTTTAATGAACAGTAAGTAATAAATTTGCTGAAGAAATTGGGTTAGCCTGTGATTAACATTCAGAGTGATGCAGATGAGTGTACCAATGATGGGAACATGTGCTCACATCACGATGAAATGCAGATGAGAGGCCCTGGAGCAAGCCCAAGGATGTGGGCCAGCACAGTTTCATCTCTGTCAGCTTTAATCTGATCTAAAGTGTGAGTGTTACCGGCTTGCAGAAGGAATCTGAAATCCTGGGAAGACCTAAATACAACTTTTGTTTTCTATTAGAGGCTATTAAAACATTTTCTTTACAATCAAAGCTCCACAATATAAAAGCGCAAGATGCTGTATCTAAAAAACAATATTTCTAGCAGTAGGGAAGAGAGGGGAAAATGGTTGGAAGATGCCTCTTGATTTGGTTTAGCTTTTATAAAACACTGCTTTACTGAGCAGTCATTTTAGTCAATTGAAACCCAGCTGAGCCTCATCGTCTTATGACAGCGCTGTTGTACAGAACAGAGAAAAAAATCCACCATCACCCCCCCCCTTTTAAATGAAGTGCAAAGTAATGCTAGAAAGGGAAAGAATAAATCAATTTTAAGTGGTAATCTATGAAGTTGGACAGAAAATGATGAGAAATGAAGCAAGTGGTCATAGGAAATTGACCTTGAAAATGGTGTTTATCTTGTGGACGCAGTGGCAGGGCCCGGCTGCTGCTGCAGGCTGGTGACTGAGGGGGGGATTTAAATCAGAGTTTCTTCGCTTTGAATCTCAGTTGGGTTTTGGGGGAATTTCTTTTAAGACTGTGTACTCTGACGTTTATGCCAGTGGTGCTGCTCGACAGCATCTGGCAGGCAGGATTTATTCCTTTGTGGCAGTCTCATATTTTACTCTGTTGCTTGAAAGGCTGCGTATGTTTGGGAGCGGTGATTGCCTGGGGTCAGAAGACTAGCCGTGATTGTGTAATAGATATATAGAGAGATATATAGGAAAAGAGATGGTATTTTTACCTGACTTTAATTTCCACACAAATAAATACATTAAAGTGAGTAAAAGGACAAATGAGTAATACATGTCACCTCTGCTATTTTAAACTGTAACACCTACTTACACCAGAAGGATGACTATTGCAGTATTCTATACATCTTTATTTACAGTAAAGGTACAGGAGGGTGTGGGAGGTGGAATATGTTGAGTTTTCACTGAAACTCCTCTAGCAGAAAGCAGTTGACAGTGTATTCCCATGATTTGTGTCGTCCTAGGGCGAATGGTCAGGAGTCCTTCAGATTAACTAAATGCTATCTGGTTCAATTGGTGATGATCTTGTTCTGCCTTTTTTAGCATCAGCTGTGTTCATAAGTGAGCCATACGCAACTCATTGTGGTGGGTCATCTCCTGTTCTCAGGCACCTACTTACTGGGTGTCTCAGTTATTCCCAACTTAAACATGAATGGACAAGTAGCCATCTGCCATGCCACGGAGACTTTATGGTTTTGCTGGTCAGCAAAATAACCTGATATTAACACATTAACACATCAACTTTAATGAAACGTTAGAAATCTTTGCGTCAATTCTAATCTGAACCATATAAGTGGGCTATCTGCTTTACTCAGTTGGTTAATAAAATCACTGACCTCCTTTGCCAGCACAGATTCTCTTTCTGCATGTCAGATTGCAGACACAGGCAGGAAGGTCTCTGGGGGTGCCCAGGTGTAAGTGAGACCAGGTCAAAACCCTTAAGTGCCCTATGTTTTGTCTAGTAACCTGTCATAGACTTTGACTTATACCTGAGCTTCTAAGAAGCCTGAGGAATTGCTTGTATTAGCCAGTAAAAGATGTGGTCCAGGCAATATCTGCAAGTAGCAGTTGCTTCTGCTTGTATGGCCAGCATCCCCCCTAGCTCAATGTATGTAAGGGCTTATTTTCCTGGATGGGACCGTGCAGGGTTTGGAAATGCTCCAACTCAAGAGCTGAAGGCGTTTCCCTTGGCTGGGAGCATTTCCTGAACCATTTGGTCCTGCATGTGTCTGCTGGGATAGGGTCTGGGACGAGCATCCAGAGCAGGCGAAGGGAAACAAAGGGAGAGAGGTGTGAAGCGGGGACGCGGCGGTGCTCGCCAGCAAAGCTCTGGGAGGAGGAGAGGGGAGCCCCGCTCGCTGCAGCTCTCCGTGGAAAACTCGTATTGATCAAGTGCCGGTGACGTTCGGGTTGGTTGTGTTATTACAGTGCTTGTGATCTGATGGAAAACTAACAAATAATAAATCTAAGCGATGTTTTCAGACTGTGCAAAAAATTAAGAATTTCGAAGCAAGCCTTCTCCAGATATTTAAAATTCAGAGAGCTTTTTTTGTCCTGGGTCTTGAGATGTTAATGACTTTGACTAATTGTCAACACCACCAATTACTATGACTGATACCTTATCATTTCCCACAATGAGCAATGCTAATTAAAATTGATTGTGCTGCTGTTCTGGCACAGCAGCAAGTTCCCCTTTCATTTTTTGTTTAAACATGAGCTTATTGTGCCGATTTGGTGAATTAAATAAGGAAAGCTCATTATTCTGATGTTTATTTTTGAGCAGGGGTTTTAAGCCACATTGGAAGCCTGTTGCAAGCATCAAAGAAATAGAAGAGCTTGAATAAATTGTATTTTTGGAGTACCAAAACATACACCTAATAATAATATTTAGCACTTTTATACCACAGTGCTTTTTACATGATCACATTTCTGTACAAATGTAACTACTCCTATTATCTCTGTAAGGTGGGTAAACACTATTACTTCTGTTTCACAGATATTGAAGCTGAGACGCAGGAGCTTTGATTCTCTAATAGCAGTGCACTTCAAGCTATTCACTTCAATTAGATTGCAGATCTCTGTCTTACAGCAGTGTGAGCTGGCTAAGTTATGATTTGCAAGACTGACTTGCTTGAATTTTATACAAACTTGGCCTTTTATTTCTCTTTTTGTTTTTTTTTTAAAGTATGATTATTTATTTCTCCCAAAGATAAGTTCAAGACTTCCTTGCTGCTGGCCTGCCCTGTGCTGGCTCCTGCCAGTAGGTGTTGATTCTGCATATGCAGGGCACAGCCACACAGGAGTGCTGGAGTTGTGCAGCCTCGTGTCCTCCTTTTTTGTGGTTTTTGCTTCATCAGCTGAATCTTCTCCTGTCAGGAAGGGCTGTTCTTTATTGGGGAGAAGCTGCTTGCGGGGAGGAGAGATGGCTGGATTATAGCATGGGACGGTACCCTGAAACTCCTGTATTCTATCTCTCCTGTGCAGCGCTGCAGTTGTATTATAAATTCAGCTGTGGTTTTATGTGAACTTTTCCATGGGGAATGTTTATGGGATAGGTTATCAATGGAAGATGTACCTGGTTTTTGAATTATTCTGCTGGTATCCTCTTCTTAAGTGGCTGATTACAGTTAATAGCACAAGTCTATGACCTTATCCTGTTGGAGATTGATTTAATCTGAACAATTGATTACTTCCATGATCAATATGTAATGAGTTAATATGTAATGGATATAAATGCATGGAATTGCCTGAGATATTCCTTACTTCCTACTTAGTCCATAAAATCAGTCAACTACTTCATGGTAGTTATTAAAAAAAAAAAGAGTCTTTTAAAGAATTCTACATGTTGCACTTTTTCATCAACAAGATCTCTCTTAGGTCTTGGCAGAAAGGGAACCCATGTTTGCCTGCATGGTATCTTGTATGAGCGGTTATAGAGAAGTATGTCAATCAAAAAATGTTTATTGGGAAAAAACTTTTAAATGTCTGGCACTTGAAAGCAAGATAAAAATATTTATATTACAGAAACACCAATAGCAAAAATCATATCTGAAAGTACATATTTCAGTCCTGAACACTATTTCTTGATTATTTACAGCTACATGAATTTCCCTTGAGCATTGATTTCTTCTGATCCTGATATGAGCTAGGAGCAACCATATAAATCTGTAGAGCTCCTTATGCCATAGTGCCATGCCTGACTCCAGTGCAAATCCTCCTTGCTGCAAAAAAGGGGAGGTCCTGCCCTCCCCACCCCTCTTGGTTTGGCTCTCCTGCTCCACCAGTAGTGTTCATAGGGACCTAGACCAAGTTAAAAATCTGGCTGAAAAGTAATTTAAAAGATAATAATAAAAAGAAATGTTTTCAGCGGTGAGCAGTTGTTTGATGTGGGGTTTCTGCGCAGTTATGTGAAAGCCACGGTGGCACCAGGCAGTGGGGGCTTGGGTGTGGGGTCTCTGAGCAAGGCCACCTCCACCGCAGCAGCACGGTTTGATGCCTAACTGAGCTGACCCTGCAAGCAAGGCCTCACGCTGTCTCTCTAATGGTGCTTTCCTGAGCGTTTCACCTAGGTTAATTTGTTTATGTTGGGAAGGCGCTAGGAAATGGGGCTGGAGAAGTGCAAAGTGTTCTGACTGGACGTAAGCACTCCCCTTTTTTAGCAGTAAAAGAGCTGAAAAGAGCGGTGGTATGTTTTCAGCTGACCCACGCTGATGGCACCATTATCAGAAGGTAACGTGTTGCCATTAGCACGTGAAGCTGTGAAATAACATGCCAAGTGTGTCTTCTTGAAGCACATTCGACCTAATTCTCCTCTCATCTGTATTGATGTCTCTCCATGGACTACACTGAAGTTGCTCGCGGTTTACACTGTAGAAAATCAGAGAGGAATCATGGATGACTGACTCCCTCAGTGTAACAAGCTGTACGTGGAGGCAGAAGTTTTTTCTTTCTCCTCTATTTCCAAATGTCCCCTGGAGTTTTGTTGTGAAAAGTCAGTTATGAAAATTGAGAGTGTGTGTGGGGGGAATATGTCATTTGGGTTGTGATTTGCTGTTAATTAAACTTTACTGTGACACATCCTTTATGTCAGGGGATTCCTGATTCTCATCTCAGTGGCCTGGTAGAACGGAGGAGCATCTCCATCGAGATCAATGCTCATTATTATTTTCCTCATTATCATCATGATCCTCATCAGTATTTGTTCTACAACACTGGCTGTGGAACAGAAGCGTAGGCAGAGATGACCCTCGCCCATTCCCGTTCAAAACTTCATTTTTAACAGATAAGAGACACAAAGGCTGGGGAGGAGAAAGTGGCAGTGGACTCATGACAGAGAATTAGATCCAACTACTTTGAAGCCAAAATCAGCCTTTCTTTCCACTGCAAATGACATGATGAGATAATCAGTTTTCTTTATTTTCATCAGAGTACAAGCACTCGCACACAGGTTGAAACCCACAGCGCACAAGATGGTGATGGATGTTATCAGACAGGTTTTAGCTGCATGAAGCTCACACATCTATGCAAGAGAGGGACTCAACGGTAGATGGGAATGGAGTCTGCCCAAATAGCAAGCGAAGCAGAGTGGGAGGGTGGTCAAATTTAGTAAATGTTCCCTAGAGAGAGAAGATCTGGCATGGAAGGTAAGGTCCACAGCCTTGACCTGTTCATGTTTGGTACCCTGAATGGAATTTTGAGAACTGTTCTTCCTTCTCCTCCGTTGCAAGAGTGTTATTGTGGGGAAAATGCTCATTTTACAGTCTCAGGCCTGAACCATGGCTTTAGGGTGGCACTGTAGGTGGCAGGAAGCCCAGTATGATTTTCTTGCCTAGCAGTAGCTCCTCCTTGAGGTGCAGGTGGGCTGACGTCAGGACAGGGGAGCTCAGCCTCAGAGGAGAACCAACGGAAGCAAGGTTCAACCTTCTGCTCAGCGACCCTTGAAATAACCTCCTCAGACCCTGTTACGCTCACCACGGGGATGCTGCTGGCATGAAACACCAAGAAAGGGCAGACGCTGCCAGAAGCATCTGGGAAACAAATTCAGAAAGATTGTCCAGATGTCAAATGACATTTGGGGGCAAATCCAGGGTCAGAAGACCCAACCGACATCCCATTCGTGTCTGAGTGATAATGAATGTAGGGCTGGAGAGAAGCTGGGCTCAGACCATGATTGCAGACATACCTTGGCAAGTCAGCCTGTTTCTGGACCTGGTTTGTGCTATGTGTGGGACAGCAAGAGAAGCATCTGCACTGACGTGTACCTGCGGGAGAACTCAAACACAGCAAGCATTTGATGGTCTGATCACCTTGTTTTGCTGGGTGACCTCTTGTAAAATCTGAAAAAAGGACCACAGAAAAAGAGGTGTCCCTTTGACGTAGGGACCTGAACCTTTCTGCTTAAAACGTTTAAAATCAGTTCTTTTGGACGCTCTGGAACAGAAAAGACTCTTGCTAACCTGACAGCTCATTTTGTCTGGTTTGAGATGTAGGAGGAGGGATGTGATTTCTGTGGCTCATGTTCTGACAACCAACTGATAATCCCACAGCCATCCCCTTAGTGCCGGTAGTTTCTCTTTCTGCTGATGGAAAGTCATCTGGGGGTCAGGAAGCGGATGGAGTTGTTAAGGCTCTCACATAGAAATGATGGGATACAAACATGTTGAAGTTGTTGTAGGCTGTACCACAGGAAAAGCTGCAGCTCTCTCTTTGGGGAAAACCACAGCTCAAAATATAGAATCATAGAATAGAATCATAGAATCATTGAGGTTGGAAAAGACCTCTAAGATCATCGAGTCCAACCGTC
>NW_008796165.1:10988494-10996692 GCF_000699145.1 Aptenodytes forsteri | reverse complement strand
TCATTAATATATTTGTAAAAACTTTTTTTGTTGTCTTTAACGACAGCGGCCAGATTGCGTTCTAGCTGGGCTTTTGCCTTTCTCATTTCTTCTCTGCACGACCTAACGAGATCCCTGTACTCTTCTTGAGTCGCCTGCCCCTTCTTCCACAAGCGGTAAACTCTCCTTTTTTTCCTGAGTCCCAGCAAGAGCTCCCCGTTCAGCCAGGCCGGTCGTCTTCCCCGCCCGTTCTTCTTACGGCGTACAGGGACAGCCTGCTCCTGCGCCTTTAAGACTCAGGTTCACCCTCTTGCTCGTGAGCACTCTGCTCTCTACCTCAAGCCCTGTGTGCTCTCAAGTTTGCTACAGGAACCTGGTTTGTGGAGAATTTTTGGTTGCACCAAAGTGTTTTGCAGGTCAACCTTGGGAGGTGAACTCATGTCATATTAAAATGTTTGCTGCATGTAAGAAGAGGTTTGGAGCTGTTACAGACCCAGAGAGGGTGGCAAGCTGCTCCCTCTTGTGTGAGTGTTATAACCTGGTGCGTTTGCGTAGCACATGGGTTAATGGGCCACGGCTCAGACTTGCTGGAAATTGCCCGTGACCATAGCACTGCGGTGACGTTTGACCTCTCCTGGCCCTGAACCAGAGCGACGTCCCCTTTGGGTGAGATCTCTGCTGCTCTTTGCAGCAAGCTACAAGTCTACAGCTTTTTATGCACTTAAAATGGCTGCCAGGGAAAGGATGCAAAAAATACTTTCCTCTTGTGAAAACCCCTTTTACGGCGATAGGTATATTTTAGCATTATGGATTTTCCTAACGTATTTTGTTGAAAGGCAGCGAGATTGCCAATGTGCATCTGTATGTGCTGAGCAGCTGCTGGCACACAGAGCTGGGTGTTGGGCCAGCTGCGAGGTTCGTGTATGGTAATTTGCCCCTCTAGAGCATGGCACAGCTAATGAGCACAGTCCCTCAAGTCATAGGAAGCACACAGATGCCCATCAGAACAGATCAGAAACAGCCTCTGCTGACCGGATTCATGAAAGGCTGTATTTTGTGCACGGCAAATAGCAGGATGTTGCATATTTTTCATTATTAATTCTGAATCCATACAATTAGGGGAAAAAAGGAAAATAATATATTTTTATCTGTTAAGTCTAATGATAAAATAATACCCAAGGAAAATATTGATCCCTACCTTAACCTCTCTCTCTTATAAAATAGGAATTTTCATTGTTTCACTCGTTTGTCAGTGCATTGCAGGTACTGGGGTTGGCAGTACTTCTTGTATGAACATCAGCTCCGCTGTCCTGCTCCCTTCCCTTTCTTCCACCAAGACTTACCTCTTTTTCTTTCCCTTCCTGTGGGTGATGAGGAGTGTGTCTGCTCGATGGATAGAAAGGACAAAATGCCTTCTTGTGACACCAGAAAGAAAATGATCCAGGGAGTTACAGACCGCTAAGCCTTTCATTTGTACCTGGTAAACTGGTTCAAATGATAAGAAAAAAAAAGAAAACATTTGGGAGATGCTGATAAGATCAGGCTTATCCAGTAGAAAGGTACTGTAGGATGTGGCTGGAAGTGATAGGAAAAGCCTAGGCTTGATGACCCAGCAGGTCACTTACAGTCTTTCACTCTTAGTATCTTAGAAGTCTTTGAACTGAAGAGAGAGGAACTGGCTTATCTCATTTATTTACGATATTGAAAGGTCTTTAGCAAGGCCTCTCGTAGAAAGCAGTCAAAAAGACAAGGTGGGCGGGTGAAAGGGAAAAGTATAGTTGTGAATCAAAACATGAAGCGAAGATTAGGTATAACCAAGCAATTTTCACCATTGCACCTGGTTGTTAAACCAGGGGTTCCTTGTATGTTCCTAAGTCCTATATCAGGTCTTTGATCTGGGGTGGAGAAGAGGTGGAAGGGTAGCCAGGTTTGTGGGTAGCAAAAAGCCACTGAGGTCGGTCAAGTCCAGGGAAGGCAGTGAGGAAGGTCAGAACAACCTAAACAAGCCAATAAATACATGACACAACATCCAAAAAATGTTCAGTGTTAATGTATGGCTTTTGCCCACTCTCCGGTTTCTGTTTGAATTTGCTATGGTCAAACCAGAAATAAAGCAGTCTTCAGTTCTGCAATCCACGTAGGAGAAGATCTTGTTGGGGCTGCTAATGGGAGAAGGGATGACGTCTCCCTGATAGCCTCCCCAGGAGGGTCTGCATTTCAGGAAAAACTGTACCAGTGACTGCAGACGCCAATTACTGATCCTTTTTCAGAAGTACAGAAGGGTTAGACAAACACATACATAGTATTATCTAAAAAACCAGCAATGGTACTCAGCATCAGAGTAGTCCCGTTAGTGAAGGAACCTAATTTAAGAGGCTTCACGTATCAGTATGAACAATTTCCCAAATTACTACTGGGATTTAAGTTAGATTTTCTCCCTCCCTTTACACACTGCATCTTGTTTCTTTTAAATAGCCATGTCTGTCTCTTTGTCCTAAACAGAAGTTTTGAATAAGAGTTAAAAAAACCATTTGTTTGCTTTGCCTGCTGGTCTGACTGTCGGAGCTGAGTGTGTTCCCTGCACCACTGGTTTAAAAGACCGCCGTACCTCTGAATTGATGGAGCCTCCCGCCTTCCTTCCCATCCCATCGCTCTGCCTTTCCCCACTACCTTTTAAGCCAGCGAAGAGCCACTAGATGTCCCTTTCAAAACCGGGGACTGAAGTCCTGAATGTTGCTAATTAGCAGTGAGAGCCTTTTAAGGAATTGAAACATTGCATTGTTATGATTTGGGAAACAAAAGCTGAATAAGAACTGTAAGACTTAACTATGGAATTCCACTTTATTTTTCTCTAATGCAGGCTAAGCTGCCTTACAGCAATCTTTTAAATGTAATGATTGAGACTATTATAGGAAATACTATACAAAGCATCATTTTTTTTGCAGCCTAAATAATAAGTAGGGCAAGGTTTTAAATGAGGCTAGAGTAATGAATGCTGTACAATAATTTTGATGATAAATTTCCCCGGAGGATAAAGTGGAAGAACAGAAGCAGGCTGTATTTAATCATGCAAAGTTAAAGGAATGCAGACCAACAAATATTTATAGAGATGTACAGTTTTTCTAACCTTTTCTGAGATATTCTTGCCCCTTTTCACCTGAGAAACTTAGCAGAAACGCAGGTCTTTCAGGGTATAATAATTAGGAGGAGGAATTGATCACATAGGGTCAAGTGTTTCTTTGATGTAGTGCACAGAAATTCCTGTTTCCTTGCAGGCTGGAGGACTCAAACAATAAGACATTTGTTTTTCACAGCTATTTCATTCATCAGTGAGTCTGAAAAGCTTGCTTGGAGGAGATATACCACATGTGATGACATATTCTGCAGCTGCTCTTCACCTAAGGAGAGGACCCAAGGAGATATGTCCCCACCACAGAGCAGAGCACTGTGTGAACATCCTAACTTTGCTCCCAAAAGCAATATAGTTGCCTTCATGCAGTGCTACATGCAGAATGATAAGAAGGCCTGTGCATTGCATTGCAGAGACGAGATCTGGGCTTCCACATACTGAGCAAGCTCAAAATCTTTGCCCCACACTCCATCGCCCGGTGTAGACCTGCCCTTCCCGTGCACATACCAAAACCTGTCCTCATCAAAGGTGGTGCTCCTCAGCTGTGGTTTCTTCTCGGTTCTCATCTTTGCTGTTTGTCTTGAGGAGGCAAGCACGACTTCAAAAACCGATAGTAAAAAAGTCACTGCTGACCTCTGGCTTAGTGTGTTTCTCGTTGTTCTGCACAGATGCACATGCTTGTGGTAGAGTTAGGCAATCGTTCCATAAAGCATAGGGTTGGGTTGTTTTGTCGGGTTTTTTTAAATAACTGTTAAAAGTAGGGTGTTTCAGTGAACTTTAGCTCAACCTATAACAGTCGACACTCGGCAGAGGCAAAAACCTGAAGATTTCTGTTCTGATCAATACTTAAAACATATATTGATTTCCAATTTAGGTGTTAATTTTTTGTTTCTTAGAAATGCTCTTGATATCAATTTTCACCTTGCTTGATGTTCATTATGTGCTGAACATTATGACAGTGAGCAAGCTAGGATGCAACGTGCAAAGATTTACTTGCCTCGTGTAAGCATCATGGTAGCATGAAATATCTATATTTAAGGCAATGACCTGAGAAATGCTTTTATTCTGGCCTGGCACAGGCTTCCTCTAGTGTTTCTTAGTCTGTGTAGTCCATCCCTGAAATGATATAATAAACTAATTAATAGTGCTATTTATTACATTCATGTTGCTTTCTCATAATAATTCATTGAAAATGAGCCTGAGGTCCACAGCTCAGGTTGCTGGATGGCTGGACTTTATTTAAGCAATAAGACACACATGATAAGCCGTGCATTCCTATGTGATTATGCCTCCAGTAGTGTTAGGAGGCACAAGGTCAAAAGGCTCAGTGACTTTAACTACCTGAGAAGTGCCATGTAATCCCCTGCAAATGGGCTGTCTACAATGTCTTATTGCTGTATCAGAGAGGGAATTATTTCTTTTTAAAGGCAGCGACATGAATTACTTCTGTAATTGGCACAGGTATGACATCACTGACTGCCAATCAGAAATCCTCTTTGTCTTGTATTTTAACACCTTAATTTCAAGTTCAGGTCATCTGAACAAACTGATTTTGTTAAAATGGTGTTTTATCCTCTTTGTGCTTTGAGTCCCATCTGCTTTAGTGAGGAAAGCACCATTTGTGCTTTGTGTGTGTGTGTTATGAATTGCTCTGCAGTAGTTTTTGTATCATCATCAGGCACTGAACAGTGACTGCAAAGTCTTTGCAGAGCCGGTGACATGCAAGCCATGGCCTGACTTGCAGTGCCTAGAACATTATTTAGACTGAGGAACTCAAGCAATCAAGGAAACAAGGGGAGGGCAGACAGCAAGGTAAGCACTTCAGGGTCCAGGCAGCATGGCCAGGATTTCAAAATCAATGTGTAGCCATCAAATTCTGTCAGCCTAGCACTGTCTTTTCCTTTTTATTGGCAAACATAACCCCAAAATAATAAAATCATCCTGATTTACAGTTATCGTTGATAAAATAAGTACACATAGGTTACAGCTTTACTAGCCTGAGCAGGTAAGGAGCAGGCCACAAGAAGGATGGATTTGTCTTGGTGATATTGAAGGACCGTAGCAGTTGCTGCCATTTTTGAAGGGGCGATGAGAGACCCCAGATAAGGAGATTTCTCCTTTTTCCTCCTCACTTTAAGCCCCAGCAGAAGAGAAGGTAAAGGCACAGCCCCTAGGAAGCTCTCTGCAGCCCCTTGGGCTCATTTCGCTGTCTTCCAGCCAGCAGTCGCTCCTTCGGCAGGGGAGAGAAAAGCCTGCACTAAATCCCATGGTCAATCCCAGAGGATGTTTTTCCTTTGGGAAAATGGGAATGGATGCCAGAGGTCATGGCTCGCCTGCGTCTCACGTCTGCTGGTGGGTGGGATGAGAGTGTCTGCGCATGGGAAGGTGTGAAACCCAGTGGTCGAGGGGATGCTGTGAAAGTTGCAGTTCAGTTGCAGAGGGTTTTGGGGGCAAAGCAAGAGGAATCGTCATCCTGTTCGAGGGCAAAAATTTAGCAAGTAGTTTTAAAGGCTTAAAATAAATCTATCTTCATAACCTGACTGCAGTGCTTTTTTCCTTAAATATGTTATAGAGGTAATGATACCTCTACAGTGAACTCAATTAACCTTTTGCAGCCTTCCGTGTGACAGGGAATCCTAAATCTTCCTTTTTATGCGTGTATGTGCAAGATTTGAAGCTACTCTGAACTTAGCATTAATAAATGCCATTTCCTAATTGGTGACCATTTGTTTGTTTTTTTCCCAGTGAGAAAGACATGGTGGCTGTGAGTGGGATCTAGTGTTCATGATTGAGAAGAGCTTTCCACACAGGAGTGAGGTAACTTTATATTATTATTAGCGCAAATCTGTTGCTTGTCTGTGGGTGCCTTTTGGGGTTTCCGTTGTTCAGTGATGTTATAAGATGGTCTTAAGGAGTTTAGCTTTGTTTCTCTGCGTTGTTTTGTATAAATGGACATTCATTGCCAATAAGAACTACGTGACTCTCCTCTGTCTGAGACCCGGTGCATTTTGAGTGTCCTTTGGAAGTGCTACGGGAAAAAGGATAGGAAGAAAAACCTGTGTATTTAGGCTTCCACAGCTCAGTTTCCCTACAAATCTTCCTTCCGCTCAGTGATACATCCTAGTAGGTGCACATTGCATCAGGAGACTCAGTAGTGTTCACTCCTGCATCACTTCTGAGATCTTTGCATGAACACATGCTGTAGGGAGCAAAATGTTTCATCTGGGAGTGAGGATGTCAGCAATAAATGAGAAAACAAGAGAAATGGATGATCCCCCATAATGCATACCCTATAATATAATCATTGTTGTTTGATAAAAGAGACACTTCTCACAACTCTCAGTGCCCTGCTAGGTATGTCTGGATTTATTATTCAAAAAGGCACAATCAAATCTCTTCATTCAGTTGACAAATGGAAGCTATTCAATTCAGTATCTGCCTCTTATTTATAGCATATAGTGGGGTGATTTATATGCTAGCTGCAGATCTTCCAAAACAGTTTTAATTAGCAGCATTGGCTATTAGAATGAGTCCTGTAGCTTCCCTGTCATACGCATCCCCTTAAAACCGAATAGAAATCTTAGTCTTTGCCAGGCAATACTTCTCTATTTTTTTCGTAATGCCAGCAAGAAAATGTACCTGTGCTTTAGTAGCTCAGAGAATGCATTCATGTTTGCAGCTCAGAGGGGGCAGGCAGGGGAGGTTGAGGAAGGTGATGCCATTTATTGCGGTGCCTTGGGGAAACAGGGAGATCCTTGGGGCATTAACACTAACATCACATGGGAGTTTGCAAATGTCGTAAGCGACTTCGGTTTTGAGAAGAAAGTAAGCGCCAAAGATGGCAAGGCCAGCTGCTCAGGCTGCCGGCACAGGTGTTTCTGGATTCTGCTCTGGATTTCTGTGCTTGGAGGAGGATGGATCTGAGAAGGCAGGAGCCCTCATCTCACCATGTCCTGTGGTTGGAGCGTTCACAACATTATTTTTCCTGTGTGCATTGTCTGATGATAGAAGTAAGCATTTCCCCCAGCTGTTCCCTTATCCGCAGAGCTTCTCTGGCTTGTGGTCTAATTGGTACCCCTGAGGTACAGAGCAGAGTAAGGCACGTCGCAGAGGTGAGTTCAGTAAAGGCACTAGTTTGAGTCTCTATTATTTTCACGCATCTGGTAGGAATGTAATCCCTTTGAGACCTCTGCCTATCTGTCAAACCTTAAATCAGCCAACAGGTTCAAAAGTTATTTGGGGAAGCAATGACTGACAGAACAATTGCACGGCTCTTGTTTTTTTTCTGAGAAAACAGGCTAAAAAAGTGCAGGAAACATGAAGAGTATTTTTTGGGCTTTATGCGGTGTGTGTAGCATGCAGAATGGTCTGTTGTTACGCTTCCACTGATCTTTTTTTGACATGAGCAATGCAGTCATTCTGTCATCACATCAAATAAGCCTTTGTACTACTTGTCACCAGCGTGCAGTGTCTCTGTATATGTGTAAACTTGATGTTTGCTACATCCCCTCGTTGAAAGTCTGCTGCTGCTGCCTGCAGGTGGGCGGTTCTGCTAAATCTCTGGGTGTTTTACAGCAGGGCGCTGTCAGTGACATTTAATCTGGAGAGCAAGAAAACCTTAGAAAATCTTCAGTTTGAGGTTGACAATAATACGAAAAGAGAGGACATGAGCACCGGACCTGGTTGCAGATGCTTAGTGTCTCTGCGTGTCCATCCCTTGGAGGAGGTCAAGGAATCGAGCCACAACTGAGAGAGGAGGCTGAATAAAGTTCATCACTGCCCCGCCAACACTGTACATGTGTGGTGCTTAGGGGACTGATGGGAAAATGAGGAAATAGGAGATGAGGACATAAAAAATCCTGCTACAAACAAGCCTGAAATGAATGTGGTCAGAAGGAAGAGTAAATAGGGTGGGGAACAGTGGGGAATGGAAATGGTTCCTGTGGTTTGCAACTGGGAGATGATGGGCTCTGCAGCCAGGACAGCAACACAGCCATGGGTAACTCACAAATCAATGCCTACACTGTAAAAAAGTCACAGTCCTCTGGCTGAACACAACTTAGATTTTTTTTTTTTTTTTTTATTCTTT
>NW_008796165.1:10970357-10988151 GCF_000699145.1 Aptenodytes forsteri | reverse complement strand
AAAGTCACCTCCCTCTGGCTAAACACAACTTAGTTTTTTTTTTTTTTTTTTTTTAATCTATGAAAGTTCCGTTTAGGTATTTTTATTTCCTTTTCTAAGCATATTGATAAAGCACATTGTTTAAGGAAGCTTTCAAATTATTAACATGTTTGGGCTTGTCTTTAAGCCAAATGAATAGTATTTGGTAAGCTGTCTTTGGATATTACACTAAGTGCTTTTCTACTGCAATTCTAATAGAGTGTAGGGCTGAATTTGATAGTGTTACCTATTAGTGATTAGAAAGTGAAGGGCTTTCAGTTCGTCTGTATTGCAGAATTGGTTTTGATTAATAGATCAAGCATTATGCATTTCATCATTTTAAAATTTGGCCTTAAAGTAATGAGATTTCCTCTTAAGATTCCTCTTTTCCCCTACATTTTGAAAACATTTTGAAGGCATGAATTGGGGAGGAAAAGAAAGAGAAGAGAGAACAGTTTTGTTCGTAAACACTTAAATATTAAATTGTGCATTAGTCAGTGGTACAGACTGAACTCTGCCAGAGCAAGGTACTTTTAAATTACCAAAATATTAATACTGTAATTACTGAACATGGATAATACTTATGAATTATGGATCAGCCAGGTTAGCAAAATCACAGCTGCCTAATAGAGAAAGGTATGATGGGAACGTGAGGGAAGATGATGGAGGACTCCATCTTAATATTTTCATACACTCCTCTCAGCAAAGGAGGTTGCTGCTCCTTCTGCCAGTCCCCGAGAGCTGCGAAAGCCCACCAAGGGCAGGAGCATCCCTGCCTGAGGAGCACCTGCTCTGCAGGAGGACGGTCTCTGTGCCACCAGGGCTTTTCGATGTGCCAGCCCAGCTGGACGGCCCTAGGTGCTGGGCTTTATTCGACACTGTCACCGTTTGTCACCACTGAAAAGTCCTGGCGTGCTCTGAGGTACAGCACCTGCAACGGGAATCACTGCCACTTTTAAACCTTGTCTTCCCTGAGGAGGCTGTGGAGGGTGGCAGCGATGCTGGAGTGGTTAAGAACCATGGCTCTAACTTTGCTGATGACCCACTATCTCATCTTGAGAAAATAACTTCCCGTCACCGCCTCTCAGTTCCCCTGTCTGTAAAATGAAGATAATGTCATATCATACCTCTGCAAAGTGTTTTGACATCTATGAAGGAAAAGTGCAACCTTGAAGCACGCAGAGAATATCCTACTACCAAGCAACTCCAACAGGAGCTCCGGGCAGCACTTGCTGTTTGGATATGTATTTTTTTTTTTTCCTCTGTGATTGGTGAGCCCTCGGGTTTGCTGTGGCAAGAGGTCCTGCCCTGTCCCTCTTCATTTTATAAGAGTAAGTTGTTGGTGTTGTTAACATACAGCTGCTCTTCCATTGGTTATTCAGTTTGTATCTGGCCAGCTTCTTGCCTTTTCTTCAGCCACATCTGTTTTCTCCAAACAAAACCGGTTTTGCTTTTACTTCATTTTTTAGAGGAGAGCTGTAATGTGTTTGAATTGTTTGTAATAAACTTTTGAGATTCAGTGACCTTTGTTAATCAGGAAAGGGTTTTTTTGAGGTCTACAGGAAGAATTAATCATATGTATACTGTTTGCTTTAAAAAGTCTCTTAACTGAATTTGGGATTTCCCAGGTAGCCATCAAAAGGTCAGAGGCTGGAGGCAGAAGCTGTGAGCAGCTGTGAAGAGGGGAACTGGAGAGCACTGCAGAGGACAAACCATCTTGGAGCAGTTTCAGAAGTAGGGAGAAACCTGTGGTAACACAGTTGGGGAGAGCCCGATGTGTTTGAGAGACTGGCCTCAAGCCAGAAATTTGGAGCATCTAAGGAAACAATATACAGACTAGCAGCATGCCATTGTACCATGCTCATATTTGCTTGCAATATTCTGTTGTTTCAAAAGCAAATTTGTGCTTTCAACAAAATGTTCCTCGGCCCTACCAGAGTTCTAAGTCATATGTGGCTCAAAGGAACCATGAGAATTTTGAAGAAGTTTGCAGTCAGCTGCTGGCATCTCAGCTGGCAGTACAGTCCCTTCTCCCAGGAGTCTCTAAAGGAGAAGGTTTGCCTCGTGGACCCTGCCACTGTCAGCTGTCAGTGAGAGCAGTGTGTCCCTCCAAGTGTCCACCTAAACCTTCCTAGCATTGCAGTGCTGTAGCAAGGACCATCAGACTGCAGTCCCCTCCTGCTGCTGAGAACAAGTCTGAGAGCTGTGCTGAGGAAGGATGTCCTGAGTCTCTGCAGGAACCAGAAGAGGCACTGCTGCCTGCACGTGTTGCTTGATTTACTGGGGGAGAGGAGGTTAGATGTAGTTCGTCCTTGCAGTTGCAAAAATGGATGAACTGCCTCAAAAGTTACCATCAGCATCCTGAAGTAGCAATGGCTGTAGAAGCAGAGGAAAGTAGGGACTTTCTAGGTTATCCAGTCGTATGTCCTATACCTTCGTGTCACACTTTGGAAGTGGATTCCCTAAAGAGTCCCTTTCCCAGAAGCTCCCTGGGATGAAGCAGAGCTGTCAGTCATGGTCACAGTGGTGGAAGGTGGCTCCAAAGCTGCCAGCGCAGGCTCCATGAAGAGAGAGAAGGTTTTCCCCTGCAGGTTCTGCTTGTGTCGTTGCTAAATATGTTCGATGAAGTTTAGCTTGGGGGATTTCACCAGCAAATCCCTGTGGGGTTCTTCTCTCCTACCAGCCTCTATAGCAATGATTGTGGGGACCTTATAGCTCTGAGTTAAACCCACGGAGGAAAGAGTTCATGGAGAAAAGGCCAGTTATCAAAAGAGAGGGACAGTCAATGTCATCGATATCCTGAAGGCTGCAATGTCTTGGTGTAAAGGGTCCTCAGTAAGGAAGGTCTTTCTCTGAATTTTACAGAGCTCTGCATGTTTAAGCCAAACCCCTTAATGTTGTTTTAATGCATTTCGCTGTATTCAGTAGTGGTTTTTACCTGTGAGCCCTTGGCATGCTGTTTCTCAGTGAAGATAATGTTGGGAGATGTCTTACAAATTAGTTGCAGTGCAGTGAAGCCTTTCATTTCCTACTGCGCAGCTCTGTTCTTCACCCCATATAGCTTCTTGAGATGATGCAGTGGACCCTGTTCTCAAACTTGTTTTCAAATTTTTATCAAGTTTTGGAGAATAATTGCATTATGTGTTACAGGGAAGCACATTTGGAGAGTTTCATTCACAGAAGCACATCGCGTGACAGACGGGAGAGTTTGCCTAACTTCTTCTGTGCCCGTACAGGGGGAGGACATCTTGAGCACTGTTAACCCTTCCTTGCCTTGCAAGCAAGCAGAGGAAGGGAGATGGCACCTCACCAGCCATCTGTTTGTAGTGTGTGCTCTTCACTAGGGATGTATTTAGGGCCTGATTTCTGCCAGTGTTCAGAGGGACCTCGCTCCAAGGTGGCTCAGAGCCCAGGGACTTCTTGAGGCTCATCCTGCAGCAGTGAAGCATGGGCATTGCTTTTTCTCCCGATGATTAAAGAACAGAGCTTTCTCTTGAAGGAGTTCATTCCTCAAAAACATTAATGGAAAAGTTATGGGCTAGAAACGTTTCTGTCTGATCCAGAACACACAGAAAGTCTGGATTTGAATGATTTAAAGACTATGGGAAAGCATAAAGATGTTGAGGTGAATTTACTACTTTGTTCAGTGCCACAGATTGTGTGAGGGCTCTTCCGCATGAATTAAAGAAAGGTT
This sequence comes from Aptenodytes forsteri, assembly GCF_000699145.1. Classification (NCBI taxonomy): domain Eukaryota; kingdom Metazoa; phylum Chordata; class Aves; order Sphenisciformes; family Spheniscidae; genus Aptenodytes; species Aptenodytes forsteri. The sequence continues at coordinate 10,984,439 of NW_008796165.1, read as the reverse complement.
CCAGTCATGAGATATTACAGTTTAATTCAGACATTAGTATAGTCAGGGAGAAGACAGTAATGTATTTGCACAACCAAATAGGATTTCCCATACTGGATCGCACCTTTGATGTATCTGGTCCTGTTTCTATATGAACAGTGCTATGTGTGTCAGGAAAAATAATGTGATATGGGATAATAGGCAGCTGTGGAAGTCTACTAATAGTTGGCTCACATCCCAACCCTAATAGTGAGAATCAGTTGTTAAAAAGCCCTATTGGATGTAAGTGAGGATGTTCTCCTGATTTTCATCCACATCAATGCATTAATGAATCGCTTACACCTGTACCTCGTTCATACCAAACAGCAGCGAGTTCTGCGGGGCAGTGTTGTGTTTAAAAATATACACGGTGTTTTTGAAGGGCAGTTTTAAATGTGGTGTTTGTCAGAGTCATCCGTTGCCCCATTCTTGTACTGAGAAGACGGTATGCTGAAGAGCCTGCTTTATCTTCGTTAAAACACTCACCGCTCAAGTACACCGCCCCCCCATCGCTTTTTATTCATCCCTTGTCTAAATTGAAGAAGCTACCAGTTTTCCTTGCCTCTGAAAATATTTGCAGCTGGTATCTAAGCTTTTAAACAGTTTTTTTTTCTCTTTTTGAGGTCAGGTGTGCCAGTGTTTCAGTTGAGGTTGGATACACTTCCTGGCTAGATATTTTAAGTGTCATTTCTTGTTCTAGTCTCTCTAGGTCTTCGCTTTGACTTTCTGACCGCTTCTGTTTACAGACCTGTGACTTTCCTGGAGCTTTTATTTCTCCTAGAAAATGTGAAGGAAATAGAGGTGGCCGAGGAAGAGCACTGTGCCTATGCGACTTCTGTGCTTGAAGATTTGTTTTAGCCTTCTGGAGGCTTTTTTCCCCCCTGAATTTTTTTTGCAGTTTAAGAATTTCCAGCAATGGCTCTGAAGTAATCCCAGTGTTCTGTCTCTTTCCATTTTTCGGCTGAGAAAGCTTTGCACTGTGTGTTACAGAGGCCATCAAACCGGGGTCTATTGCACATCAGCAGTCCGCTGGGTGTTTGCTGCACTCTTCAGAAACAGCATTCCCAGAGCCGTGCCGTGAGGAGCTCAGCGAACAGATGGGCCAGGAAAGTACCTTGCTCTTGGTGGGTCTGGAGAATGAACTCGTTATACAGCCAGTGGTCTGTCACACGAGCCTCATTTACCAGTGGCTGGTGTAAAAAACAAACCCTGGAAAGTGGTACCTTGCAGGATGTGAGTGCTGTGGTGCCAGCCACGTCGGTGTCATTCAGCGAGCAAGCTTGTTGGGTATGAGGAATAGGGAGGAAGCCTGGAGAGGCAGAGTGTTTACAAACAGGCATCAAAAAGCTTCATAAAAAATGACAGAAAGTCCGGCTTTTGGGAATCAAAAAATGTCATGTGGAGAGGAGCCATGTTTCAAGGTTGGCTCTGCAATTTGGACACACCTGAGATGAAGGTCCCCCTTCCTTCGGTGGTACGTCCTGCCGAGTATTTCTTAAAAAAACCATAAAGTGTTAACAAAACATGTTAAAAAAGCACTATGTTCAAACAAACAAAAAGGACCAAAAGTCCCCAGGTTATGTTAGACTGAATAGGTAACTGGACAGCTTTTCATCTTTCTCCTTTTCACGTGCCGACTGGGAAACATCTCTGAGCTCCATGCGGCTCAGCCTCCTTCGTTGACAGCCAGGGGCAGCCGGGGAGCATCCACAGGGCTGCTGAGCTCAAACTGCCCGAGAAATGTAATGTCTTCCTCCTTGTTTCTTGCCCACTCATCAGCAGGGAGCACACTTTGCTAGAAGCGTGGTGCAATTTTGAAAAGCCAGGAGAGATCAGACTCTGGGATTTAGCCAAAGGAGTTGTTTGAAAGTTTTGGGGGTTGGCTCAGTCGTTGCGGTGATGGGTTGAGGATTGCAGGAGTCCTCAGTAGCTGCTGCTTTGGTTGCTGTTAAAGATAGGGAAATTTTTGGCACTGGTTTACTCAGAGGAATATAAAAAAATGTCAGTCAGCAGCAGTCTTGGAAAGGGAAAGTGCAGGGTGGGAATGTTTTTGTTTATTTATAGTAAAATCCATTAGGAATATGGGGGAAATTGTTGTGTCTGAGTTGCTCTGTGGGTTTTTAAGTGAATGATTGATAGCACATTAATAGATTTAAGCTCCCTGCTTCAAGAATATCATTGGGAAATCTGGCTGAAAAATATTTGGCTGCCTGTATAATCCCAAGTTTTATGCAGGCAAAGCACATAGTATCCACCGCTATCATGTGGAGTGGGGTCCTGCACCCGCATGGGAGAGTCTCATCAAGTAAGCACATACCTGATCAGCGCCGGTAAGATCTCCTGTGCGGGGAGAAGTGGGAGGATACTTTAGCTTTGAATTAAGCAGAATTTGGATTTTTAAAATGTATAAAGATGCCAAAAATATGTCCCCACAGGCTACTGCTGGGTTGTTTGTTTGTTTGTTTGTTTGTTTTTAAAAAAAAAACCTAGTACCTGACACAGCTGGCACCGTGATGGTACGTAACCTTTACCATAGGTGAAGAGGCTGGAGGCAGACAGATGTTCCAGCGTTGTTGGCTGCAGATTCTGCATTCTGTGCCCGCACGTCGTGCCCAGATGGTCCTTTGTAGTAACGCAGCAGCCTCTACCTCCTAACGCCCCGTCCCACCTGTTGACACTTACAGTATGTCTCAAAAGAATAGCCGAGTTGCTGGGGAGAGGAAGACAAAAAGATACAGCAGCACTTCTGGCTGTGAAACAAGGCAAGCTGTGTTGTAGCGCATAGCAAGGGAGCCAACAATTACGGATCTCTCCAAAGCAGGAGGCTTTATATAAATAATACATTCTGGTAATTCACCAGATTGCGGCATGTATGGAAATACAGAGGATTTTTTTAAATGAAAGGGAGCTTCTGTCCTGCGAAAAATTAGTCGATGCTGAATTGGATTCGGTTCTCCTCAGCTTCATCCAGAGAATAAAAAAGGGCAGAGATGAACAAACTGACTCTGGAAACCACGTCTTACAAGCCTGGCTTCAATCCTGCCAACCCTTTCCATAGAAATGAGCCCTCTGCCCAAATAGAGTAGTTGAAGTGGACAAGCCCCTTTGCAGAGGCAGCTATGGAGTTTTATTAGAGCAGTTTCACAGCGGGTTTCAGCAGACTGCACCCATGCCGCCTCCCAAGGGGCGATCCCCCTCCTGGCTGGCTGGGACGGGACATTTCTCCCCTGTGCCCCATCTCTCGCCCTTGTCCTCACAGTAGGAGCCGGAATAGGACTGCTGCCTGATCCCTTCCAGCATCGGCACAGGTTGGGTTGGCTTCAGCCCTTCATCTGAGAGCTGGAAATAAACCCAGAATAAGCTCAGACCTCAGTGTCGTTCACGTTACCCCACTCTGCAGGTGAAAGAAGTGTCTTCAGAAGTAAGATGTAATACTGTAGGAACATCACTCAGCACATAGGGCTTCACTGCTTTCCTTAATGGTCTGTGGGCAATCTGCCAGGCTGGACAGTGAGCTGTTACAAGTTGGCCCGGCATTACTAACCTCACAGGGACTACACTGACTCCCAGCAGTAGGAAAATAAAGTAATAGTTATTGTTTTCTAATAAATTATAACTTGCAGTTATAAAATTGAGCACTGACTCAAGCTGACGTTTGAGTTGGTTTGGTTTGTACCGGTTCAGAGCAGGAGAGCTGTACAGCAGGGAGTTTGTTAGCTGATGCACCATGCAGACCTTCGCAGCTGTTTAAGGAATAGTACTGTATCATGCAAAATATTTTGCAGGCAGGCACTTTGCAAACCCCAGAAAGTCTTTTACAGATTCTTCTGCGGAGGAAGTTGCCATTCAGTAGCATGGTTTATTTATTTTGTTTGGTTTATTTGGGTTATTAAACATGTTTTATTTATAGAGTGTGCTTTCTAGAGAACCATCTGCATATATGTTCTTAAATAAAACACACGGGACTCTGCGTTTGCAGATGCTGGGTTGCCGTTTGTGTGTGTTGGGCCATGTTGGGTACCAACAGCCAGCTCTGTGGGATTTGTAGGAACGGGTGCAGCTGTGCATGGAAGTACTCGGCAATCACCTGAAGAGAAGAGCCAATGTCTCTGAGCTTGCGAAGAGAACGTGTGTGGCTCACTCTGTGCTCCATCCATGGCTGCAGATCTCTGCCGATCCCTTGTTCCACCACACAGCTCCTCACCTGCTGGAGTCCTTTCACAGCTCAATTTTAGTGGCTAATCCAGAATGACTAACTCCAGCCATAATCCTTTTAAGCATAAGCATGGAAGGATCTTGCTAGTAACCTTGTGTTATAAAAAAGTGTGAATTTGTGTGTGTATGAATTTTTGCACCATCTGTTCCCTTTCCTGCAGCACAGAGTGAGATTTTTGTCTCCTTTGCTCACTTCCAAACAGGTACGTGTGATACTGATGTCCGCTACGACATAGTACAGATTGCACAGATTTTTTCCACTAGAACATATCAATACATGGGCATAGGTGTATCAGTGCAATGCAGGTAGAAATCTATTATGATGATAAACACCCTCCTGCCTTTATCTCCTCTTGTCATCCTTTTAATTAAATTGAAATTTCTAAGATGGATTCAATTTAAGATTTGCTTTTTTTCCTACTGAGAAACCCAAGTAGAAGGAATTATGTGCATAACGGTGTGGCCAGCTGGCAAAGCTGTACAGAAATACAATTTCTGTATTTCTGGGTAGGTTTTGTCCTAGCAATCTACAGAGCGGCCAGTGGGCAAGGAAACCCTGCTTATAAGAGCAATTTCACATGATTATTAATGCCCTGAAAGCTGAAATCAAGCATTGCTAATCCCTGGCACTGACAGTGCTTTAACACTGAGCCATCGCAAGGAAAGAGAAGTGTAGTTTAAGTTATACTTTGATTATAATGGGTTTTGAGAAAGCAAAGATTATAATCTAGAACAAAAGTCTCCAATTAGTGTCGTAGAATGAATTTAAAACTCTTCCGCTCTCCATCTAAACCCTTGGTCATGTAGGACTGCTCATCTTTGCACACCAGCTGATTTCTCCAGAGCAGATTGTCTGCAGAAACCTTCCAGCAAAGTTTGAGATGTGGTTCAGGGCATCAGAAGCCGTCTGCAGTGGGACACACGTTCAGCTGCTTCTGCAAACTGCTTCTGGGGCGAAGGGTTTCATTTGTTTGGCAGTCTATGATATTCTGGGGAAGAAAGGCTTACTGGACTGCAGTTCTTGCAAAAATGTGGCAAAATGCTGGCTTGATCGCCCACAGGGCGAGGCAGTGATGTGCTTTCAAGGATGCTCGGCTCTTTGGAAAAGCCACCCTTTCCGGGTAATTCTGGCATGCTGCGCTGCAGCGTTGCAGGTTGCTGTTCCTCTCGGCTAAACTGAGAAAGCCTTAAGGACTCAGGAGTTAAATGGGCTAATGCACCTTGCAAGCTGTGTTTTAAAATTTCTTGTCTTCCAATTGCATTACTTTCCCAGTCATTGCAGCTCCCTACAGAAGTCCAAGTGCTGGTTTATGCAGTCATTGGTCAAATCAGGACGCAATTGAGTTCCTAAAGGTATATGTATAATGTGGGAAAAAATTTACATGTATAGATGGAAACCTTTCAAAAGACAAAATTTTGTAGGTGAGGCTATTGTAATTTATTAAGACGAGCTGTAGATTTTGTATGGCAGCATAATTCAGAGTTTTCACATCTTGGCATTTCAAATAATTTTAATTAAGCAATAGATTTACAATTTGTTCCACAAGTAATACAGTCTGCTCAGATTACGCACATTTTCTGTAGTTTTGATTTTACTGCTGTATTCATTTAGCTCAGCAAATTTATAAAACTAATTAAAACAGAAGTACTTTTTTGATTCAAATTGTAAATGAAAAACAACGATGTAGTGTAAAATGATGCTTGCAGAGAAAATAAGACCAATTGCAACTCTATAGGTATTTTATAACTTAGTTTTTTAAACTAAAAGCAATTATTTTTATAGCAGATTCTTGGCACGGTCTTACTTGTTTTCATGTTTTGAGATGCCAAGAGAGTGAGAGATTAGGATTTGATTCAGCAACATACTCAAACATGTCTAACATTAACCATGTAATTAGTCCTCATTGAATTCATTGGATTTCTTGTTTGCTGAAGCACTTTGCTGAACTGAGATGGTGTTTCAGAGCCGGCACTGACCCCCAGATTACCACTTCAGGTACCAATGCATGTCGTGCTGCTCCCCACTTCTTGTTAAGTCTCGTGTCACTGAGGGAGTGCAAAGAAGCTGCAGTTCCCAGGCTATCAGCATCCTGAGGCAGCATCTTCACGCCAGTATTTTTCCTCGTCTTTGGAGTCCTCCTGTCCCTAAGTTAGTGCTGACAGCTGGGCTTCGTTACCATGCGGAGAGCAAGGAACATGTAACGTTTGAACTCATTTGATGACATGCCATTGCAGGTTTAAACACCAATTATCACGTTTCAAGTGACAAATCTGGAGGGAAAAAAAGATGATCATTTAATAAATTTATTATGAAGGCAAATGACTCATACATAAATCAAACCGCTTCATTAAGGGAGAAACTCAGTCAGCTAAATACAGAGGTGACAAAGGTTAACTCCACAGTCGTGACACCAACTCTTGTGTCATTTCTCCTGAGCTCTCGCGATGAGTCAGTATTGCAGCAGTGCCTGGTGTTGCCATCCCCAGGTCCTCTGGCAGCAATGGCATTTCTCACGTCACCTTTCGCAACGTCAAAAGCAGTCTGAATGTTGGGAGAAATTCGTAATCCTGCTTTTGATAGAGATGGAATTAAAGACTTTTGTTCTTTTTTCCTGTGCGCGTCTCGTGCAAGCCGCAGCATTCCCAGCGCCTCCATGATGTGTATAGCGGCACGCTTCGCAATAACCCTCCCGGAGCAGGGTCATGGTCCTGCTAATCTCTTGCATTAGTAACGTATCTATTTCAGCTGATGTCCTTGCAGTGCTGTGATCCTGTGTTCTCCTACTGCTCCAAGACTGATCTTTGCCGCCGTACTCATGTGGTGGCCCTGGCTACTGCAGGGCAGCCGACGTGAAAGGCATTTTGCAGGACCCGTCTCCCACATCTGGGCACACGTGGGCCACCTGGCACAGGCCAGGGTGTTTGGCTGACACTGCGGGGCTGTTCCCAAGGAGAGCAATGCATGTTTTGGCTGATTTCACAAGCCGATGTGTACCTCTCTGTGTCGTAGTTAATACACAGAAAGAGGTTGCGGGGTGCTCTCGGGGATGGGTGAGCCATCTAAATTATTGTCACCTTGTCTGCAAATGCCATGTTATTCTTTTATGCCCTGTGCTCTGTGCTTTGCGAGTTTGTGAACAACAATGGCGATGACGGGGCATATCAGCTGCATGTATCAGAAAAAAGCACAGGAAGGTTGCGGCCACAAAAAGACAAAATGGGATAATTTTTTGGTGCCTTTGGAGTTTTTAGAATTGATGAAGATGTGGCGAAGATTTTAAATAGCCCTGATAAAGAATTTATGCATCCTTCTGACCCCATACGGTTCTGCGCTCTGCGATGCTCTGTTCACATGTGCAGCCTGACTCTCTCTTAATTTACTTATACCTTGAGCAGAAACAGGGCAGGCAGAGAAAGGCAGCACGAACACCAACCCACCATATGTTGTTTCTAATGATTGAGAATAGTGGGTGTGCGCGTCAGTCTCCCAACATATTCCTTAGGCCAGGGGCCTGTGGCACTACAGCTGTTATGCTTTTATTCCCCCCCATATTCTCCCCTCCGCTGTTGAAGTCTGCAGCAGGGAAGTTGAGGATGCTGTTGCTGTGATACGCCTTTGGAAGACGGCTCTTCTGCGAGGATGCAATTGCCGCCACCTATTGTCCCCCGAGTTACACAGCCCAGGACCGGTGCCAATTAGCGAGAACATGGTTACGGTTTGGGAATTTCAGGTTTTTCCAAGCCTCTGGCATTAGATACTTTTGTTCTCATTCGTGTGGCAGAATCCATTGCCTTTTCCAGATTTGGGGTTGGTCCCAATGCCCTGCTGCTTTTGCACGTTGGTGTATTGCAAGGTTGTGCCTGAAATCGGCAATGGGAAGAGACGGTAGAACCATGTCATCGCACTATTAGTTCTTATTTTTATAAAACGGCAGGAATTCAGAATATAGCTCGTTTAATGTCTCATTCAAGCAGACAGTAACATTGAAATGTATTTTATTTGATGCCCAAGAGACGCGCGCTAGCATTTATAGTGACAATAGAAATCTACTTGTATTCCAAACTCTTCAGGAAAAACATTGATAGCTTTATTCAAAATAACGGCATTCAGAATTGCTGAATTGTGCTCCCAGAGCATCTATCCTGGAGGAAAGTCAGTGGCGTCATTCTAGTCATAGTTCCAATAATTAAATAATGTCTAAGTGAGGCATATGCGTCTTGTGGTCTGTACTGCAGGGAGGGGATAACCCATGAATACAGAGGGGAAATGCATCAGGGTGGTCGCGGCTCTGCTGTGGTGCCTCTTCTTTTCTACCCCAATTTTGGGGAGAGAAGTTTTCACCCAGTACGAGTCACTGAATTTTGTGAGTTAGGCTGGCAGGGATGCTTAATAACAAGCAATAAAGATAGTTACACATTAAATAGACTTTATTAATCTGACAGCGTTTATTTGTTATATTTTTTGATACAGGGGCGAATTATCCAACAGTAGTGAAGCCTCAGGCATAGGTGACCTTGGAATCTTGGCCATTTCATTTTGCTAAGGGTTAAAGGGAGGCTCGTTTCATTTTTATAGAAGAACTCTGAGGTCTCTGTATGAGCTCCACAAGAAGTAGCAGGATTCTGCTATTACGTTAAATATAAGACCTGCTACGTGTTAAAATAAAGTGGAAGCCTGTGTTAAACTGGCACAAGGCAGAAATTACTCTCATATTCTGAAAGAGGCACTGATACCACGCAGAAAATAGTCTATTTGGAAATCATTCTGCTGATATTTTTTTCCGCTGTATCTTTTTGGGGAGGAAAACAAGCTCTCGGTGGCTGAGGAGTTCATTTTCTCCTGCTGCTGCTTTTTTCATTGAAGTCATCATAATCCTCCATTTGTGACATCAGAGTTACTGGCTAGCGAGATAATTATGATTTCACTAACTGAAGATTATGACCTTCAAATGAGGAAGGCACAGCGGGGAGGACAGATTCCTAAGCAACAGCCATCAGATATTTGTGAAATATTTGTGAAAATGTCCTTGCAGTTAAAAAAAAATGAGGGAGAGAGGGCAGGAGGGAAACATCCAAAAAATATTATCAGCAGAATGAGTTGCCAGCCAGCGTTTTTTTCCCCGAGTTTTCCATTTGGTGCCCATGATTCTCTAACCTGTCTCATTTAGCCTTAATGAACACGAGACATTTTTTTAGCATGCCATATGTGCTGTGGTCCTTAGGAAAAAAAATGCATCCAAATAATTTATTTTTTATGTTCTGACTCTACCCAATCATAATTTACATTTTGCACAGTTTGGTGCCCATCTGCAATGTCTTTACTATCAGAAAAGGTAATAAGAAAGGGAGGAAAAAAACTATAGGAACATGTTGAATGACTGACACAAGAAAACCTGGTTGAAAGAAAATAATTTTTGTCCCTGTGTGAATAAACAACTCAGAAAATGGGATGAAACCCTGTCTCCAGTGGTGGGGCTAGCTCCTGTATCAGCAATGCCTCGAGAAGAAGAGCCCCAGCAGTTGTCCGTGTGTCTCTGCGGAGTCTCTTGCTCTGTAAGGGGGTGGGTGAGTGGTCACCCCATGGCTGGGGAGGCTGAGGAGCAGCCACGCGTCTTGAAAATGAGCCCTGCCTCTTGGCATGAAGTTCAGAAACAAGTTCTCTGTACAGAGGAGTTGTGCCTTGATGGGATCTTTATTTGCAATTATGGGACAAGCTATTTAATGACCACAAACTCTCCCCTGTCCAAAGCTCCTTGCAAACTTTTCATCCTGAAAAGGTGAAAAGCCTTGAAAGGACATCTGTTCCTCTTCAGTCTTCTCTGTCCTTAAAAACACCAGAATCATGTATTTTTACTTGGAGCTTGGCAGGAGGAGGAGGAAAGGAAGGAAACACCAAAGGGAGGTCCCAGATGGACAGCTCCAGGAGCACATTTCTACCACGTGACTTTCTGCCTGGTGGGGTCTAAGACAGTTCCCAGAACAGCGCTGATGGACTGTGAGCTTCTCTGCATCCTCACGTTCTGCCGAGTGCTATGTGGGGCCTCATTCTCCATGACTGCAACAAATGATGACAATTAATTACGTTTAGAAAACAATCAACATTTTCTAAACAAAGCTCCAACTGTAACAGTCCAAGTTAGTCACATCAAGTCATTGGAGAGCCCTGATATGGCCAGGCCAGAGGTCTGGCATCTCTGCAGCCCCACCTTGGCTTCCCTGTGACCCCATGCAGGGCAGGGTGTCGGACATAGGAGCAGGGGCTCTGGTCATGTCACAGTTCCCATTTTGCTTCCTAATCACCTCGAAGGTCTATTTTTTGCTTTAGTCGCCTGAGTTGGAAAATGCCGTGTATCCTTTGCCTGGAATGGTACCGGTTCAGAAATGTTTCATTTGGATAACGTGAGCTGACAGGAACTATTACAGCCCAACGAGACCTTCAGTTACTTCATCCCAGATTTTACAAACTCAGAATTTAAAAATTGATTACAGTAGTCGGAGTGGTGCTTTTAGCATTTTCCAGCCTTTGTGGAAAGCTAGCCATGGTTTTACGACTTACAGACTCCTTAAATTTAGCAGGTCATTTGAATGACAAAAAAAGCAGCATTTCTTACTTATATGACACATAGAAGAGAAATTCCTGGCATTAATATTAACTCCCGGTGCTCCGTTTGGATGTGAGGAGCGGTGGGAGGCAGAGGACTGTACTGAAGGGGCACATGAGGGACCATGCAGCGGGTGATGCACAGTCTGGCACATGGGCCAAGCTCTTTGTAAAGGTGAAGAGGAAAGGTTTCTTGACATTGGGTATAGAAGTCAGGATTTCTCATAGGCTAAAACCTCCTCCACGCAGCCAAAGTCATGTCTGACTGTTTTCGCTTCCCCCACTCTAAAATAGGGATGTGATATTTGTATGTAGCTCTGAGACTTAGGAGGTACTCACAGTATAGATGATGTACTGGGGATATTTGAGAGCGATCACAGCTAATGTAACTTTAAGCTTGGCCATCTGAATGCTGGAGCCTGAAATACCCCAACTGTTGTCTTGAGGGCTGCTTTGAGAAGCAGAGAAAGCAAGCTGTCTCCAGGAGCTAGAGGTGGCCAATTTACAGTCAGAAATACAAATCCAATCCAAACCCTTCCATCCCACTTGAATCCACAGCAAACTGCTTGTGATCAAGATACAGACTAATAACTATTTGTATAAAATATTTAGTGACTAATTTTTCATTACAGATGCTTTGGGGAACACTGTAAGCTGCTTGCAGACAATTGAAAAATTAAAAAAAAAAAAGGGAAATTATTGAATACATTATTCACTGCACATGATTTGACCAGCTTTAGGAACTGCAGTGTTAAACCACAAGACAGGACCCTGCAGAGCATCTGGAGTGTCTTTACCCAGTAGTAGAGAATAAAGTAGCAGCAGTACCGTGCCAGGTACCACAGGAACGAGTATATATATTGCAAACCAGAATTCATTTAAAGTCATAGCTTGAAAACTTTGCAGTTTGAGTGAGAACCGAGTGCGGAACTGAACCATTGACCTCCCTGAGCCTTCCTCCTATGGTTGGCACTACTCAGAGCAATATAGTATAATTTTTTTTCTCGTTAATAAACAAAAAAACTCAGTTTACTTCTTCAAGTTCACTTTTGCTAAACGTGCATCTGTGGTAATGAACTGAAAAAAACAGCAGAATAAATAAGTACAGACAAATACATGGAGGAGTTCAATTATCATTTTCCCCTATTGAAACTGCCTTTTAACAACTACATCTTCTGACTGACAGCTTATTAATACTAATTACATTAGATATATGCAACATAACTAATGCACTGGTACTTTCAATTATCTTCCCTTGTCTTCATTCCTTTCCCTGCTCTCCCATCCTCCCTTTTCATGCCCTGTAACTGCTACCCTGGGCTGCAGCTCAGAGCAAATGGATCTGTCCGTCTGTGAGCAAAAGCCTTTCAGTTCTTATATGGGTAAGAAATGCTGCAAACTTGGGCATGTGTTTGTGAGGCTACATGGGTGTTCACCGAGGCACGGCGAGAGGGGAGCTTCCAGCCCCTGCGGTGGGAAACGCTTTGGATGTTGGGGGGCATTTCCTGTGAAGGTCCTATGAATTCCCTATAGAGGTCCTATGAAGTTCCTTTGCAGGTCCCACACTGTCTCAGGCTGTCGTGGTCTCCAGCCCTGATTTGTGCATCAATTTTCACAGCTTTGCCAGAGCGCAGTGCAAACCCAGTGCTAATCCTGGTGAATCTGCAGTAGATGTTTTGGTGATCTGAGATTGAAGCAGCATTGATTGACCCTCTCCTAACTATGAGCTCTGCAGAAGGACTCTGTGCACTGGCCTTTTTCTTTTACAAAGTCACAGCCACTCCCCCAGGTCCTTGTTTAGACCAAAGTCCCCGGTAGTGTCTCGGCTTTGTTTTTGTCTGGCTTTTTCCCCCATATAACAACCCCCCAGCCACTCCCCCAGGTCCTTGTTTAGACCAAAGTCCCCGGTAGTGTCTCGGCTTTGTTTTTGTCTGGCTTTTTCCCCCATATCTAATGAACTGTCAATTGCTTATGCAAATCAGCGCAGAAGATACATTTAAAGGTTATTTATAATGCCTGAAAACATTATAAAAATCAATCATTCCAGCTTTTACAGCTCCCCGTATGCACGTGTCATTTAGGTCTAACTTTTTACATTATATTGCTATAATAGTTTATGTAAGAAGACAAATATGTTTTGATTTTTTTAATATAATCTTGCTGATTGCTAAAACATCTGTGACAGTTGACATGGAAAGCAGGGAGGTTTTGATTAGGCTTTTCTGATATGTAAATGTTTGTAAATGAATTACATATATATTTTAATTTTTTTTTAAGTTCCATTTAAAAAGCAGGCAATAGTATCCCATAGCAGTTAGGCTTTAAAGGAAGAGACTGAGATGAATGTTCATGTGAGTAACATGTATTTAAAGGAACTCTAAGAGTAAACATTGACTACTCTATGCAGGAAGTTAGTGGAGAGAGCCTTTAGTATTCACCAAGTACCTGGCATGGTACTGCTGCTACTTTATTCTCTTACACAGTGAGTATGCCTTGGCTATAATATTCTGTAATTGCTAAAAGTTAGACTGGAACCATGGTCAGACACAAAATGAAATGGTTGTCCAGTAAAAAACCCGATAAAATTGGACTACTGCTGTGAACTTGCAAGTGATTTCCTATACCAGATCCTTACACAGCAGTGTTAGGGCTTGCTCCTTGCACCATTGATGACAAGTGGAGAGTATGTCTCTGTACAGCAAGTTTTGTGCCTGCTGTCTTTGAGTTGTCCTGAACGGGGCTGGAAGGCAATGTAGGGGTAAATAAGATCACCGCATCCCTCGAGATTTATTTTAATAGTATTTTTCTATGGAGTACATTAGTAATTTTTTACCTGGTGCCCATAAGAAAGCACCGCTGGGGTCATGGGGAGCTTGAGATGATGCAGGTGGTGGAAATCACCCCTGTGTGTGGTCCCACTGCAGCACCATGGGGCTTTGAGTAGCCCTACATGGGCAGGTATGGTGGGTATTGCTCAGGCACTTCATGTTTACAGGATTTTTTAGTACGAAAGAAATCCAGCTGATGACAAATCTAACATCTTTCCTCTGCAGAAAAGACAAATAATTTGTGCTCACCGGTTTAAATCAATCATTTAGATCATAGAATCATAGAATAGTTTGGGTTGGAAGGGACCTTTAAAGGTCATCTAGTCCAACCCCCCTGCTATAGGCAGGGACATCTTCAACTAGATCAGGTTGCTCAGAGCCCCGTCCAACCTGACCTGGAATGTTTCCAGGGACGGGGCA